>NW_021620534.1:1413635-1414437 GCF_004785775.1 Grammomys surdaster | reverse complement strand
TCCCTCCCTCCCTCCCTCCCTCCCTCCCTCCCTCCCTCCCTCCCTCCCTCCTTCCCTCTCTCTCTCTCTCTCCCTCTCTCCTCATGCTATGGTATGCATTTGGATCCTAAGAGAGGTCAAGTTGGGAGAGTTTGTCGCCCGCTTCCACCATGTGGGTGCTGGGTGGGGATTGATCAGATTATCATACTTAGTGGCAATCACCTTTATCCACTGAGTCATCTGGACACTCAGTTACTGTGGCAATTTGAAACTTGTCACGTGAACAGGCATCTCGGTAGTACAGCACTCGCATGCAGCGCTCGCTCTACAACCTCTCGGGCCTCAGTCTGACTCAATACTGCTTGTTTCTCTAGAACTTCTCCATGCAGAGGCCGAGCTAAGTATGCACCGTAACCAGGGGCCAGTGAAGGGACTTCATAAGCTACACCAAGCATGTCCACATAACCAAGAAATCTTTCTCCATCAGCATAGCCTCCAGTGACCATGGTGTTCCACAGGGGGTTCATCTTGGAGAGGTGGCCGTACATGGCCCTTGTCAACCATGAACGAATAGCTCTAGGTATATAGCAGTGTCCACTTCCCAACAGTTTTTCATCAGTCACCGTCTGGCTATGAACTTGCTTCAAATACTGGAAATCAGCGTAGTCTCCCGAAGCCAGTGCTGTGGCAGAACCTTCGCCTAATAAAGGTTTTAAGGGACCAATCACTGCTCAAGAAGGAGGCAGGACTTCCGGGTCCGAGGTCGGGGTCGAGGGGCGACAGGAGAGAGAAACTTCCTTTTGGATGAGAGAGAGGGAGGGAG
>NW_021620534.1:1376053-1413235 GCF_004785775.1 Grammomys surdaster | reverse complement strand
GGAGAAGAGAGTGGTTTTGTTTTCCCTCTCCCCCCAATTCGGTTTAGGTGCAGATCTGCTGGCATCCATCACCGGAGAATTTATAATTTAGAATAGCTTACAAAATTAGGATGCTAGTTTCTGTGCTCAACGATTGTGTTACCTTGTGATTCTAAACTAAGATTGTGTGGTGTTTTGCTTCACTCGGCGACTCAGCTGGGTTCCAGACAAAGGTACCGTAGCAGAGCATAGGTTTGCAAGAAGTGCACCCCTGCTAGCCGTGGAAATTTGGGAGTGTGGATTGGGTTTGGCGGCAGCTAGTCGAGGGGAGAAGAGAGCGATTTTGGCTCTCTGAGTCAAAGAAAGTCTGCCGGGCTGTGAACAGGTCTGCCTGTCCGATTGCTTATTTAATATTTCACACAATATTGATTTGCATAATACTAGAGATATTGCAGAAACGAGCCAGGGAGCTGTAGGAGCCCAGCATGTCTGCAGCAATCCCCACTCCACAGTGGATTCATCCCGAGTACTGATGTTCCAGTTGTCATGGGGTTCTGGGTCCAAGTGATGGAACACTTGCAGGGCCTGGACGGCGGATCCATGAGACCACTGGAGGTGGATGGGATGCGGTAAAACTGCCCCAGAGCCAGACCCACGGACCTGTGGCCAACCCGCTATTTCCAAATGCTTCCACTGTAGTCACCTCAGCCGATGGAAAAAGGATTTTTAATATTTTTAAGTTTATTGATTGTGTGTGAGTGTGTAGCTCAGGACATTGTCTATATTGGTATATATTCCATGAATACTCGAAAAATATGTACTTTGTTGTTGGGTTGAAAGTTCTGTAAATATTGATTAGATTCTGTTAGATGAATATGTTATTATTTTATATCTTATTTTCTGTCTAGATGTTCCATTAATTTCTGTGAGGGGGCTGGCTGCGGAAGTATTCAGTATAATTGTGAGTTTATGTATTTCCCATTTTTATTTATTTAGTGTGTGTGAGGTGAATGTGCATGTTTGTGTGTGGTCTTGGGGGTGCACGTTTGTGTGTTCTGTGGAGGTCAAAGGTCAATCTTGGGTATCATTACTTAGGAGCTGTTATTTTTATTTTATGTGTAAGAATATTTGCCTGTGTGTATGTATGCATACCATTTGTGTGTCTGGTACCAGTAGAGGCCAGAAGAGGGCATTAGATTTCCAGGAACTGAAGTTAATGGGCAGTTGTGTGCCTCCGAATGGATGCTGGAAACTGAACCTGGGTCCTTTACAAGAATAACAAGTTCTCTTAACTGATGAGCCATTTCTCCAGCCCTTAGGAATTCCTTTTCAAGATTGGGTCTCTCACAAGGACCTGGAACTTGCTGATTGGGGTTGGCTGGCCAGATGATAAAGCCTAGGGAATCTATATTTCTGTCTCCTTATGCTGGGATTACAAGCATTGCCTTGATGACATCCATCACTGGGGCAGAGGACTGAATGCAAATCCTTGTGCTCCTGTGACATGCATTTTCCTGGCTGGGCTCACTCCTCAGTCCTTCTGTTTTGTTAACATATTTTATAGTTGTGGTGTTCAGTACATATACATGTAGAATTACTATTCCCAGTATAGTTGCCTTTTTAATCATTGAATAATCTCCCTTTGCTGTTTCTAGTAATTTCTTAACCCAAAGTCTTTTTCTGGTATTAATAGTTATTTTTGTGTTTTCTGAATATCTTGCATGATATATAGATATTATACCCTTTTAGTTCCAGTCAGCCAGCATCCTTAAATTGGAAGTGAGTTTCTTGAAGACATTACATAATCGATCCACTCTGCCAGTCTCTGCCTTTTAACTGGTGTATTTAAAGAACTTATGTTTAATATAACTGTTTATACATTGGCAGTCTCAGTCTCAATTTTATGTTTGTTTTTCTTTTTGTGCCTTCTGTTATAAGTTTTCTATTTTATTTGTTCTATTGACTAGTGGATTTACTAGACACTTTTAAAATAAAGATAAAGCAATTTAGATTTGGATAAGGACTGACTGGAGGGTACAGAGATTTCCAAGGTATCCTGGATTCACACACATATGGTTTTAATCATTCTCTCTTCAAGGACGGTATTTTTGTTATAAACAGTGAAGCTGCGGCTGCATTTCATGATCACTGTGAGTCTATACATTATGGGCTTGAACATTAAAACCATTCAATGTAGGGGAACCTGTATTAACCACCACTTCCCACCACAGCTCAGGGAATGTTGCTGAAGAGGGTAGGAAAGAGGTCTGGGCAACGGGAGGAGTGCTGCAAAGTGTTTTTTTTTTTTTAAAGATTTATTTATTTTTTATTTATATAAGTTACATTGCAGCTGTCTTCAGACACACACTAGAAGAGGGCATCTGATCCCATTACAGATGGTTACGAGCTACCATGTGGTTTCTGGGAATTGAACTCAGGACCTCTGGAAAAACACTCAGTGCTCTTAACCGCTGAGCCATCTCTCCAGCCCAAAGCGTTGTTTTCTGGACAGGACATGGATACAGCAGTCATGATCTCGGAGTACGGCACTTCCTCCGTTTCATCTTCTAAATCTCCAGGACCCCCCCAGACCCCCCATTCACTCAGAATCCTGCAGGGACAGGTATTTTGGCATCCGAAGTGTCAACTCAGGATGATGTAACACAAACATGCCACAACTCCAGCACACTTCTTAGGAGTTGGGAAGGGAACAAATATTTATTGGGTAGTTTTTATGGCCAGGGATCATGCTAGGGTGACTTAAAAAAATTCTCACTTAATCCTCAGAAGAACTTTGGAAATAAATGGCTTTACTTTTACTGAAGGGCTAAGGGGTTGATACAACTGACTGCGTGTCACAAAGACACCAGACAATGTCACTAGCATGCAAACTCATCCGTCTCTCAAATCTTTTCATTTCAATTAAATAGTCTTGGCTATACAATTATTACATCATTTAATCTTGTTTATACCATTTTGGAAGATTAACTTTATCTTCATTGAGCTATCAGTGACCATTAGCTTTTCCATTTTTAAATTAAAATCACTGCTAAATGGATACATAAAACCATAAAAATGAGGTAGGCAGGTGGTGCACACCTTTAATCCCTGCACTCAGCAGGCAGAGGCAGGTGGATTTCTGAGTTGGAAACCAGCCTGGTCTACAGAGTAGGTTCCAGGACAGTTAGGACATAGAAAAACTGTCTCAAACAAAAACAAAAACCCAAAACCAAACCAAACCAAACCAAACCAAACCAAACCAAACCAAACCAAACCAAAAACAAGCAAACAACTCCCCAAACTAAAAACCATAAAAATGATAAACACTTATGGGTACCATATGACGCTTTGATACTTGTGTATGCTGTAGTGTTCAGATCATGTTAAATATGCTACTCTTCAAACATTTATTATAAAACTTTTTCTGGTGAAAATATTCAAAGTCCTCTGTTTTAGGTTTTGAAAATCTATAGTACTTTATCGTTTATGTTGTGCAACGGCATATCAGAGCTTCTTGCTCCTACCCAACTACCGTTTATCCATTAACTTTTGATGTATGAATGTACCTAAGAGGAAAATGAATAGTTGGATTGCCCACATAAGCCAAGATCACCATTTGGGGCTGGCTTCCACTATTAGTGCGTGTGTGTTTGCATGTGCACACATGTACATGTGTGCACCCATATGTGTGGCAGATAGAGATCAAAGGCAGGTGTCTTCCTCAGTCGTTTACCACCTTAGTTTTTTGAGACAAGATTTCTCAGTGAGCCCAGAGCTAACTCATTGGCTAGAGAAGCTTCCAGAGAGCTTCTGGGATGAGTCTGTCTCTCACCCACCCCAGTGCTGAGGTTTCAGACAAGCTACTCTGTCAGGCTTTTGTATGTCAGAGTTGAGAATTCAAATTCCTTTATTGACAGATCTATATCCTCAACCTCAGTATTACTCAACTATTATGACTACGGGAATCAACTTGGGTCCAATGGGTGGTCCTCATATGTTTCACGTGTTTTTGAGTATCACCTGGGATGCTACTCAAAAGGATTCATTTCTAAGATTCTTTAGGGTGTTTAACTTATCCTGGTTTGGGGAGGGATTGGGAACAAACAAATGCCACAGCAATATGAAATGTGAGGGAAAGCTGGGAAACAATGCCTTACAAGAAAATTTGAGGGCATGAGACTTGAAATTGAACCATGAAGTGCTGAAAATTCTAGTGAGAAGGGTAGGTGTGGAGGGTGGGATGGGGGGGAGTGGAGGGAGAGGGGTGCCAGGTATATTTTGCAAGTGCCGTCAACTTGGTTTCTTTCTTTTATAGTCTAGGGTGAGTTTCACTAACTCACTTAAATTTCCAAGTCCACTTAGTATTCTGCATAGAGAGTGACTGTCCTGGGCAGTAGTAACAGAGGTCTTTCCTATAAAAGAATGCCTGTGGGAGTCACTCTTCCCAGCAGTCCTCCTGTCATGCAAATGAGGTGGGTGGAGGCAGGGTGTAGTGTGGCAGCTTAGGGTTTGAGAAGCAGAGAGCTTTTCTGTTTGGGCCAGGCTTCCTTTGGCAACTGGTTCCCTTTCTAGTCTGTCCTGGTTTTCCCTTCACGAAGATCATATTTCAGATTAAAAAAAAAAATCAAGCCGGGCAGTGGTGGTGTAAGCCTTTAATCCCAGCACTTGGGAGGCAGAGGCAGACGGATTTCTGAGTTCAAGGCCAGCCTGATCTACAGAGTGAGTTCCAGGACAGCCAGGGCTACACAGAGAAATCCTGTCTCGAAAAAAAAAAAAAAAATCAAGAACCTAATTCTCTAAAAGAGTCAGAACATTTGGCAGCATCTATATCTAATCCCGCAGTGGTCATAGTCAGCTGGACCGAGCATGGCGGCGGTCCTGTTTAGAACATTAACGGCCTCATTCCTCACGTGTTTGCTGCCTGATCTGGACATCTGCGTTTGCCTTCAGCCCAACAAATGATTACACGTTTCGCATATAACTGTGAAGGCTTGTGTGTATGTGTGTGTAGCCCTGGCTGTCCTGCGATTAGCTCTTTACAACAGGCTGGCTTTGAACTTAGAGATCCACCTGCCTCTGCCTCCCAAGTGATGGGATTAAAAGCACGTGCCACCACTGCCTAGACAGCTTTTTTTTCTTTTTTGTTTGTTTATTTTGCTTTTAACAATAAATGTATTGAAATGAAAAAGAAAGCTAGTTGCTTGTGTCAAAGATAATTTAAATCTGTGAGCACCACGGAGAAGGAAGATTGACAACATAGGAGCTCTGAGGATGATGAGGGAGATGAGAGAACTGCCTGTCACCAGCTGGCACTATCCAGAGGTAAATAAATGGCGATCACCCGGGAAAGTATTAAAATCCCCGGATCCCCTGGGAAGACTTTAAAATCTTCTCTAGCTCTGGAAACCTGGCCTTTTCATTTGGCCAAATCTCACATTAGCGGCTTTTCTTTCTGGAAAAAAAAAGTGTGTGTGTGTGTGTGTGTGTGTGTGTGTAGTTGAACTTCTGGGTACTTAAGGTCCTGCATGCCGAATCCATTCTGGGAAGAGACCCTTCATGGACACATGCGATGCTCTTCAACAGGAGGATTTTTGTAGCTTGGTGACCTGAAGTCTAAACTTCAAAAACAAATTTAAACGTAGACAAGTGTTTTTGACTGGGTCTTTACGGTGTTGCGGATGACCTGGATGCTAGGCAGACAAATGCCCCCACCAACTTAGATACATCCAGAGCGCCAGCTACCTGGATTTCAGGAACTGTTTGAGAGTAGTTGAATAGTTGGGGGAAGTTAATTAAGAAATCAGTTCTGTAGAAATCAATTGAATTTGTAGAGTGGCTTGCTTTCTGTTTGGGGCTTTCCTCTACAAAGTGGGCAGGTGCTGGTATAATGACAAAATGACCACAAGAGGGCAGCAAAGACAAAATTATGTTCTTTTCCTCAAGGGGTCTGGTGAACTAGGTCATAAAAGGGACGGTGCTCACAAGAGGGCAAAGAACGGGTAAACTAGCCCAGGGAAGGTTATAGATTTATTTATAGTCTTGTTAGTAAAGTATTAAAATGACAGAACAGAACACAGTCTACCCACTATTTGACTGGAGTCTGCTTTAAGAGATCATAGAAAAAAAGACTTAAAATTTGTACTCTGGAGTTGTACTCCTGTGTGTTTGCCTCCAGATCTTGCAAGTGTTTGTGGGTGAATAGGTTCCCTTCCTTCAGCTCTGACTGAAGATTACCTCTGCAGTTTTCCATCCCCAGAGCCCAGGACATTTCCTCCACTGGCTGCTGCTAGAGCAAAGACGAAGCCCAATTTCCACAGCCTCAAAATGTCCAGGAGCCTCAAAGGGCAGTACTTGTTTTTGTTCCTCTAATGGATGAGACAGCCGCCAGTGTCTCCGTGTTTGTTTGCCGGGCAAAGCCGGGCAGTGCCAGAAGGCTAGAGCTCCCAGTCTCATGACTTTAAGACTAGAAAAAAATGGCCTCCAAGCTCTTTTCTTGATGGCAGAAAAATAAAAAATTTCCTTCTCCTTTCTTGTAGTTCATATTTATAGATACCTGAGGTGCCAACCTTCATGAAAACAGAATTAGGAAACTCTGTGGTCCATAGCAAGACTTTTTGAGATCTTTAAAATAAAAATTATGTAAGACAGGAGCTTATCTTGATATGTATATTTTTTTAAAGCCCAGGAGTCTTAAAAACTGGCTTTCTTAAGGATGGAATGTAGAATTTCCCACCCAAGGCAGAAGAATTCATCCTGTAAACAATCATAGGAAAGTCTTAAAGGCCTTGAAAGACGTGAGTCTAGACACCCAGAAAGCTTCCAGTGGCCACACCAGAAAGTGCCCTATCAGCTGTCACGAGGGGAGACTGGGTCTGAAGGAACACTTGGATGTATAGCTAGTGTATATTTATTGATATATGTTCTTTTTTTTTATCCACCTCCCTTTTTTTGTGAAAGTCTGAAAAAAAAGTTGTGTTAGTGTGATACAGGTAATTGCTTAAGCTTAAACAACAGAAGCCCCACTGAACAATTAATCTCCGATAGTGTTTAACATCAGGAGCCGTTTCCATGGAGCCAAGGGAACTGCTTTTTATCTAGAGAAGGGGAAGGCACAGACAATAAACAAGGTTAGAGATAAATGGGGTCCCGTGGTTAGCAGTGCTGGGAGCAGGGACTTCAGGGCATCCGCGTTCGGATGCACCAGTGACAAATGCACACAAGGAGATGAACAGTGAACGCTTTCGATCTGCGGAGGACGCTGAACACACAGAACCCTGGCTGTGTGGAGAGTCTGAAGGACTCTGAAGGGAGCAGAGGAGACAGACACACACAGCCGGCATCCGTGTGCATACCTCAAGTGGGGTGGATATGTCAAAATCCAAAGTTACAGAGAGCAGATGCGGTGAGCGGGGAGGATAAAGCCAGGGCTAGGCTGCCCGAACCACACGAAATGCGGTCAGCCACCATTGCCACGGGAAGAGTTGCTCAGCCATCATTGCCACGGGAAGAGTTGCTCAGCCACCATTGCCACAGGAGGAGTTGCTCAGCCTGAGTTCCGGAGAACTGGTAGCTAATTCCCTGACATGAGTCCCTGTAAACTGTTTAAAATAGCACCCCAAATAAAGCCAAGAGCTCTTCCTCTTTGATAGAGGGTTTGAAAACAGGGGGATATTTTCCTTTCCACTAGGTTTGTATTTGAGAGCACACACGGGCCACGGGCTCCTCATTCCTGAATGTCCTACACTGTCTCAGGTGGGGCACAAGGATCCTTGGGTCACTAGCAAATGCCAGCTGGGTGACACTCCCTACAGGAGGCAGGAAGCTGGCCTCCAAGACTCTGATGTCTTACTCAACTTCTTTGGTTTTCCTTTTCTCTCTCTGTCTCCACTCCTGCCTTCTTGAAATACACCAGTCATCCATAAAATAACTGAGAGTAAGCAAATGACCCTTTCCACGCCAACATTAACTTAACACTAGCTTTTTGCTGTGATTGCATCTGATTGGGTTTTAAATACACAGGGCACCAGGTATTCAGTCAAGGTCGCCTTGTGAATTTTGCAAAAGCTTTTTTCCCTCTCCTTTCCTCTTTAACTTTCTTCACATCTGAACATTTTCTGAAGCTGGATATATTCTTTCCTTGTGTCTTATTTCAACCACATTACACATATTTGTTTTAAAAAAGTGGCATGGTTCTTATTTTGAGGAGTGGAAGTCATTAAAAAACTTCACCTAAACTCTGTGTGGCAAGAATGTCTGCATTCACTGCTTTTGCCACTGAGACTGTGGCTTGAGTGGTAACCTCGTGCTGGATTTCCACCTAACTCATTCATACGAACGCACCACCTTACAGTGTGCGCCTGTGAGTGATGTACTCGTATGGACTCTTTACTTCTTGCTGGGCATTTAGATGCCATCTTGTTCTTCACTACCATGCTGCTGTAAGGGCTGCTGGACACCACAGTTCATGGTTCTCTTGACACCAGAGCTGAGAATCTCTGCCCAGAATCTGGCCACTACCCAGCTCACTTGAGTTGTTTAAACTGGGTTATGCTGTACCTGTGATATGCGTGTTGTATTTTGGAGATTTGAATATGTAAAAGAAGATACAAACCTCAATAATTTCAACAGACATCATTAATGTTCTCTGTTTCTCTTTTCGTTATAATGTGGCTAGCTGTTAGAGAATAGTCACAGTAAACATTAAGTCTATGGCTTGGATCTGTGGCTTACCCACTGGATAGCGTTGATGGCAGTGTTTCTGTAGGATGTGAGGTTTATGAATTCTTGCTTTTCCCCTAATTCCTTTGTTTTGCTCTGAATTGCACTTGAGTTTTAGAGTTGCTGGCTACCGACGAAGAGGCTCCTTTCATTCAAACCCACCAATCACACCAGTCCTTCTACAACTTTCCCTTCCAGACCCTCCCTGGTTTCCTAATTGCTGCCAGGGCAGGGCAACTGTTAGGGACACGGATGTGCCTTCAGGTGTTCTGGATGACTGAGGGTGCTGGATGCTTGGCCAGCGAAGAAGAGCGGCGTGGTTCCATTATTTATGGAGTTTTGGAGGTTACCACAGCACTCTATAGTGTCTTCTTAAAATTATTGGTCTGAGATTCTGCTTAAGGGTGCAGATTTAGCTCTCAGCGATCACAGGCAAACTTATATTATCTGTGAGTCAGCTTCTCTGCCCAAGAAACTGAATAAATCTGTGAAATGCTAATCCATCTCTACTGAGCTCAATAGTGAGGTTTCAAGGGAGGGCCTCCCCTCCCCCCTCCAGGGACCCTCTCTGGGAAGGCAGGGATTTGAGACACCCTCGCTCCCACTGGAGACAGGGATAAGGCATGTACCATTCTCTCTACTTACACAGCAGCCTGTAAGAGGGCAGCTGAGGCAACCTGGAAGGCACTTCTGTCCCCCATAGTGGTGGCTTCCCCATGTGTGACGTGGCTTCCTGTCATCACCATTTCCAATGAGAAAAACAAATTGCTTCTGTGTGGTTGCATGTAGAGGAGAGAGCCTTTTTAGCTCGCTGGAGCCGGGAGTTTGATAGAGAGCCTGCGTCCTGCGTGCCAGTTGTTAGTGGGTAGGGCACAGGGTGATTTTTCATTGTCTGCTGAGCTCAAGCCCACCCCTTTGGAGTGGGTCTCAGATTTGAAAACAAATCTTCACAGTGGCTTTTCCAACCTGCTTGGGTAAAGAAGGATGGAACTGTTGCTCAAATCTTTCAAAGGACCAGAAAGTTGAGCGACACGGCTTGTATCTTTGCTGAAATATTTCTACATGACAGCAAATACTCCCATCTTCAACAGAAGCTTTGTTTGCACAAGGGGGAGACTTGTGCTGTGGCGATGTGGGCTTTGTGGTTAGGCAAAGTTAGATTTGAGTGGCAAGTCCACCATCCTCATTAGCTCTGGGGGCTTGGATAGGGGCTGGCCAAAATAAGCCTCAGTTTTACATCTGTAAAATAGGAACATCAACATCATTTACATCAAAGGTTGCTAGAATGCTAAAATGCAACTGATATTATAGTCGTTGCCATAACATAGGCCTATTTAAAAAGATTCAATTGAGTAAAGCCATTGGCCACTTTGGAACCAGATGCCGGGCTGCTCTGTTCCAACAATCCAGCTCTCTGATATTTGCCTCACAGACTTGTTTCTCTCCAGGAAAGAGAATTTCAAATGGGCACCCTATCCTCATTGCTACAGTTCGGTATCTGGACTATGAGATAATTTAGGCAGAAAAAAAAATCATATTCAAGTTTAGAAAAAAATTGTGGAAATAAAGCTGATTTTTATTTCTACAGTCACAACAGTGAGCCAGAATGTCTGAGCACGTCTGCTGGGATGGTAGGGCTGGGGAGAATGCTTATTTTAGGATGAGCTTCAAGCTGGGAGAGGCCTGTGAGAAACAGGATGTTAGAGTTGCTTGGTTCTTTCCCCCACACTCCTGCAGTTCTGCTAGCTGACACTAGGGGCGTGTGAGCGCCACTGAGCAGAGGCAAGCAATCCTGATGATGCTTCCGTCTGTTCTTGGCTTGCTTGTTCCATTTGTTCCATAGAAATCTAATCTAATTTTATCTACTGATTCTAGTTCTGGCCCAGACAAAGAAGAAGACACTTCCGAGGAGGGTTTTTTATTTGCTTTGTTTTTTTAACGTGAAGAGAGCCTTCAGAAGCAAAGGGTCAGAGAAAATGGAGATGTCACTTTTCTGGGTTTGGTGAAGGCTGCACAGTTAGTGTCAAAGTCGGAGGAGGATAAACGGGCATCATCTAAAGGCGATAAATGATGGGTGAAGCTTGGCGAGGACCATTTGCTCAATTCCTTGGCTCTCTGTGCCACCTTTTCTCCCTTCAGGGACAGGAAGGTCACTTGTAACTCTTTAGGAGTGGAGTGGGATGAGGTCAGATGTCTGCATGTGTACGCTTGCGCACATTTGAGTGTGGATGTGTGTGCGCACGTGTGCGTGCATGTACGTGTGCTTGTGTGTTTCTGTTTCTTTTAGCTTAGATATCCACTACGTCAGACTGTCATATGTGTGGTCATGTCTCATTTAAGACATTTGTTGCACCCGGGCGGTGGTGGTGCACGCCTTTAATCCCAGCACTTGGGAGGCAGAGACAGGCGGATTTCTGAGTTCGAGGCCAGCCTGGTCTACACAGTCAGTTCCAGGACAGTCAGGACTATACAGAGAAACCCTTTCTCGAAAAACCAAAACAAAACAAAACAAAAACAAAAAAAACAAAAAACCCCAACCAACCAACCAACCAAACAAACAAACAAAAAGCCATTTGTTGCTCCACCCAGAGAGAAACAAATGGAAGCATGTGTTCTCTGACAGCACCAGCTGTTTGCACAGCTGTTCACTTGACATAGAATGGCATTATCCCCACTTGTCTTATTGACATCTTGGTGATTTGATGACATTTATTTTTGATAATGTTTTGTTTATTCTTTCGTACTAATGAGCCTGGGTTTCACCTCATGTATTTATTAGCTGTTTTAGCTTTCTCTTTGGAAATACTGTATATGTATTTATCTATTTGGGTGCTATATTTGTGGTGTGTGTGTGTACATGTTTGTGTGGGTATGTGCCTATGTGTAGATGTGTGGAAGCCAGTGGTCAGTGTTGGACATCTTCCTCAATTGCTCTCTACCTTGTGTTTTTCAGACAGGATCTTTCACTGAGCCTGGATGTCATTGACTTGGTTAGTTCAGCTGGCTGATGAGCTCTGGGGATCTGCTTGTCTTCTGTTCCCCAGCACTGCCATTACAGAAGAGTGCCTTTGCCCAGCTTTTAGGTGGGTGAAGAGGATTTGAACACATGTCCTTATGTGTGTGGCAGACAGTTTACCAATTGAACCATCTCTACAGCCTCTTGTTTAAGTGTTTCTGTTTGGTTATTTTCCTATTTTTCTTTTTAATTGGTCTTACTAACAATTCATATAATTTCTAGAAGGTCTACCAATAATCACATGGGTATACAATCTGCAAATATTATTTATGGCATGGTTTATATAGTACTACTTTATTATTGTGTGTGCATATGTGTTTGTGTGTTTGTGTAGGTGTATGTGTAAGTGTGCATGAGTGCAAACAGAGGCAGGAGATCAACCTTGTGTGGCCTTGCTCTGCATCTATCTCCCTTGTTCTTTTGAGGTAGGGTCTCATGTCCTGGGTGTCACTGATTAGGCTATGATAGCTGATTGGGGAGCCTGAGGGATCTGCTGATCTCCATCTACCTAGTGTTGGGATGACAAATACATGCCACCCTACATGGCTTCTTTACATGAGTTTTGGGGAATGAACTCAGGATATCATGTTTGCATGGCAAGTACTTTATTGATGGAATCATCTCTCTAGCACTACTTTGTAGTAATTACTATATTAGTCATATAATTGTGACATGGAATATAACTTTGGCTATTGAAGCATGGGTGTTTGATTTAGTAAGAAACTTTGAGACAGTCTTTTATAGTGTTTCTTTTCTAACCACGTTACCATCATTAGCAAAGGAGAAATTTACCAATCCATATCCTTGCCAACACTTGGTGTTAGCAGTCTTTAGATTTAACCATTTTGGTGAGTATCAAATTATATCTTTGTGGTTCAAAATTGCAGTTCCCTGGTGATTAGTAGTATGAGGCAATTTTAAATGTGCCTATTGTTTGTTTCCACATACTTTGTGGCAAAGGTAATAGATTTTTAATTATTCATTTATTTCTTGAGATGAGGGTCACAGAATATAGCCCAGGCTAGTCTGGAATTCATGACCCTTATGGTCCAGCAATCTGAATGCTCTGATTATAGGTGTGTCCCATCACATCTGGCTAGATAATACTTTTTTAAACTGTCAGAATGACCTTGTATACTGGAAAAAGCTTGCCTTAAGTCATGAGAAATGTTTTACTTTTCTTGATTCTTTTAAAAAATATTTTCTTCACTGTTTGCTTTTTACTTTTACTTATAAATCTTTGTTTCTAAGTAAGCTTGGCCTGTAGTTTTTCCCATGCACTGTCTTTATTTAGTTCTAGTTTCAGATTATAAAAACTTCATGAAGTGGAGAATGTCTCTTTTTTTATTTTTGTAGGTTTGAGACTTTTTTGATAAGGTAGATGTCAACCTTCTTAGAAGTCAAGGTCTGATGTTAATACATATGCCATTTCCTTTTTAAGGAAATCCTGGCAATTTGGCATCTTTTTATTCTAAATTGTAACATGTTTGGTGTGCTAGTTATGGACTTTTTACAAAGTGACAATGCCCCCAGGAGAAGAGAAGGGCAGGGAGACTGATTTTGATGCAGGCTGTGGAGCCCATGGTTACTTGGAATTTTACTTTGGGCCCTTGAGAGGCAGGGCATTGCAGCTGGGACCTGTCCCGGAGGAAACTGCTTGTTCATGATGATTAGGAAGTAAAGGGAGAAAGAGGAAGATGCGAGGCTCCTACATCCTTCTCAAGGACCTGCCCAGTGATCTCACTCCCTTTCCTTAAAGCTACCATTCGCTAAAAGTTCTATAAGTAGTCAGTATCTTACTATCCCGAAGAGTGCATGGTCAGGCCAATTTAAATATAAACTGTAACAACTTGTGTAACTTCCTGGCATGTTTGGTTCCTTTAGTTTCCCTGCAGAAAGTCATTTAGGGGATCTGGCAGAATTCGTTTCTGAATTTTCCTCTAATTTTAGGCAGCCTTAAATCTCACCCCAGAACTCATTAGTGAAGAATAATGAGCGGCTGTAAGATATTTAGGTGACATGTATTGGACATCTGCAAAACGTGGTTTATGGCTCCTTCGATAGGACATTTTATCTAGAAAATTCTTGGATGTGGAATCTTTTTTCTTTTTCTGCCTCGACAAATTCATCTCCACACAGCAGCAGATATGGTCTGCGTGTCAGTAGTCTTTTAGTTCGAGGGGGATGAAGAGAGAGCCACAATCAGTTTGTCTTAAACAGATAGGGAATTTGTTGACCCATTTAATTTAGAACCTGGGTGACCTAGAGCTGCCATCTGAACTTTCTCTGAAGCATTTTCTTAGAGCTGCTTCTTTTCCTTTATTTCATTCTCTCATTCTCATAATAGACAAGTCTGTTCTCCTGAGGAAAGGAAGATGGGTCCTTGACCTTCCAACCTAGCACTCTGACCTCTAAAAAAACCAAACAATTTTTTTTCTAACCTGACTATAGCAGAAAAGAACTGGCAAGACTCTAATTGGTCTTCTCTGAGTCACATGCTCATTCTTAAACCAATCACTGCTGTGGTGGGGGTGGGGTTAGGGACTCTGATTGTCAGGCTGAGTACTAAGTCTGTGCTGATGGAGGAGAAAGGGCAGGAGGAAATACCCTGTGATTGACAGTCCCTCAGGACCAGGGACTAGGTAAAGGTGTCTCCAGAGGAAAGTCCTGGCCAAGCGGCGGTGTCAGGTTGCTTTGTTATGCAGAACTTTTTGGTCTCTGTAGTCTGTGTCCTATTTTATTATTATTTTTCTCTAGAGGGCTTCTTTCATTAAGTGCCTTCCTTACACGTAGTGTGCTTTTCTGTCCTTGTCATCTGCTTGGAATTTACTGATTATTTAATCAGAATTAAAGGGCCTCTTAACCTTTGCCCAACAGTAAGTTTGAATGGTGAATACCCTGAGGATCCCTTGTCTCTGTAAGGAGAGGATGAAGATGATAACATCATCTGAGCTCTTAGGAAGATTAGCTGCCCCTCTCTTAAACGTTTTTCTCCAGGGTTGTAAAAGCAGATTGAGGAAAGCTCCAGCCTCTACACAGGCACTGAAGGAGACAGAGGTGTTGCTTCTGTAAGCTGTGACTTTAAAACATGATCTTGTCGCTGGTAGCCAACTGGGAGGACTAGGGAGAACATCTGTCTGTCTGTCTATTTATCATCTATCTATCTATCTATCTATCTATCTATCTATCTATCTATCTATCTATCATCTATCTATCATCTATCTATATCGTCTATCATATCATATCTATCTACCTATCCTATCTACTATCTATCTATCCATCTATCTTCTACCTCTCTATCAATCATATCTATCATCTATCTATCCTATTTATCTATTATCTATCTATCTATCTATCTATCTATCTATCTATCTATCTCCATCATCATCATTATCATCATCTGCTTATATGTGTGCATGCCTGTGTGTGTAAGTGTGTTTGTGAATGTATGTGTTCTATGGTGAGATTCAAGCCTTACGTTTGTTTGAAGTGGAAATTTCTGGTTTCTTTGGAGACTCAGTTGTATCATGTGATGGTTTTCTGGAAACTGTCTTGTGAGAGCATGTTTTGTTGGAGCAGACATGTGAGAGGAGGTTTTGCTGAGATTAGATATGTGAAGTTTTTCTGGAAGCTTCCTGGGAAGGGGTATGTGATGTTTTGCTGTAGCGGATGCATGGTGTTTGGAAGGAGTGTGGGTGTAGCTTAGCAGGCAGTGAGTGATACTGTGGCATTGGTTCACCTTGCTGTTCTTTGATGGTTTTCACTGGGCTTTGATGATGCTGTGGCACTGGTTTGCCTTGCCTTCTTTGCTGATTATGGCTTGCCATGACTTCATAGAGAGAACCACAACAAGGACCTTTTTGTGGTATCAGCAGCTTCTACGGACTCTGCTGATTGGCGGAGCCTTGTGGTTTCTTTTTTCCGTCACTGCTGATTTGTTAACAGTGTTTGCAAGCTGCCGGAGCTACCACTGCTGATTCATGTGAACTGAATTGCTGATATCCTGACAACGAAGACTGGAATCATCCAAAAGAGTTATATCTAAAGGTCCACATCCCCCTTTCCATGATTAACCTTTCCTTTTTCCATCCACTACCACTGGTGGATGGTGGGCTAGAAGGGAGGTTAAAGTGTTTAAATACCTGTATTAAGGTAGGTTATGAAAAATCTAAGCCTACTTTTGTTGCTGTGGATCTGAGCTTGGTGACAGATGTTGGGAGTTAAGACCTCACCATATAAACCTAAATCTTGTCTGGCAGCTTGTCTTCAGCACAGCACAGCAGCTTCTACACCCACTGGAAGAGTCTAGTCCAAACGCGCCATGCAGGCCTAAGGCCTTAGCAGTTTCTCCCTTTTCTTTTAAGAAATAAAACTGTGGAAATCCTCCTCCTCCCTGGTTGACCCCCTCAAAGAGTAAGGTTGAAGGGGTCCTGAGAGACTGGTGTGGCTAAGATATGCTGAGCAAGCTGGGGATTGGCTCCATTTCACAAGCTGAGCTTGTGAGGAAGGAAGAGTCAGGGGAAGCTACTGGGCTCTCTTTTGATCCTGATAAGGTTTCTTTCTTGTCTAGGAGAGAATCATTCATAATTAAGTAAGCTTTAATGCTCAGCTCTCTCACCCACAGGAGACATAGCTAAATGTATGCTCTGGACCCCAAGCTAAGTGGGTCACTGTATCTTCCTTCAAAGGAAGCAATAGATGGTGAATCTCTACAGAGCAGAACTGGACCTGTGGTGGGTGAGATACTTGAATTGGCCCTCATCTAGCCTTTCAGTCTCTTCTATCTTCTGGCCTAATGACAAAAGGTGAACAATGGCCTGTTGGTACTGGCTTCCAGCCCCAATCTACCCAGTGCTGTTGCTGACTAGATTATGACATATATTTAAAAGGTAATTGTAGTGATTTGAATGAAAATGGCCCCCATAGTTTCATAGCAAGTGTTACTATTAGAAGGTGTGGCCTTGTTGGAGTAGGTGTGGCTTTGTTGGAGGAAGTGTGTGACCAGGGTAGGCTTTGAGTTTTCAGATGCTCAAGCCAGGCCCAGTGTCACTGTCTCTGCTGCCTGCTGATTAAGATGGAGAGCTCTCAGCTACCTCTCCAGCACCATGTCTGCCTGCACGCTGCCATGCTTTCCACCATAACAATAATGGACTGAATCTCTGAACTGTAAGCCAGCCCCAGGTAAATGTTTTCCTTTATAAGAGTTGCTGTGGTCATGGTGTCTCTTCACAGCAATGAAAACTGTATCAGGGACTGGGGTATTTATGTGATAGGAAGGCTTGACCATGTGTTTGTTTGGAGGAATGTGGGCTTTGCGATTTGAGATTAGTAAAGCAGCTGAATGCTTTAAGTGGGAATTCATAAGCCATATTAGTATTAGTAGGACCATGGAAGATGGTGGTGCTGAGGGTGATTTGAACCGTGAGGGCGTGGCTCAGAAGGTTGCAGAGGAGAAGAGTATCAGTAAGGGGCCTAGAGACAGTCCTTGTGATATTTTAGCAAAGAATGTGGTTGCTGTCTGCCATTGTCCAAAAAAAAAAAAAAAAAAATCTGCCTGAGGCTAAGTTCAAGAGCTTTGGCAGAGAAAATTTCCAGACAGCCTAGTTTTTGACTGTGTTGCTTGGTTATTTATTAGCGGCCATACTTTTTATAATTTATACAATTTATAATGAGTACAATTTATAATGAAAAAGAGCAAGCTGGGCAAGGGAAAATACAAAGTGTACAATCTGAGGAGAAAAGGGGTCCCAGGAAGTGTAAGCAGACTGAGGAAAAGCCTGACTGTAAGTGGAATAAAGGGAGTGGTGACCTTACAGCAAGACCCCAATTGTAGGAAGCGGGTGTGGCGGCCATTCCAAAATGGCACCTGAGGCTAACACCTGACTTCCTCATACGCCCCTGAAGAAGCCACGCCCACAGGCAATATTGCGCAGGCTCACTGCTATGCATAATCAGGCCATCTGCTACGTAGGGCAACGTCAGATCTTGCCATACCCACTGTCCTATCACATGCACTGGCGTGGCAGGCTCTGATTGGAGAAGGCAGAGGGATAAAGGGCAGTGGAGGAGAGGCTCGGGGGCTTTTTGAAGAATGTAAGGGTTCCTGAATAAACTGTGTTGGGAAGAAGAACTCAGATCAGGGAGCGGCACCCACCCAGCTAAGCTTCTGTTGGAAAGGAAGTAAAGAAAAGTTTAGGGCCCAGTGTGGTGGTGCATACCTTCGGTCTCCTAACACTGAAGGCAGAGGCTAGCAGATCTCTGAGGCCAGCCTGGTCTATAGAGTGAGTTCTAGGACAGCCAGGCTTAGGCAGTGAAGGAAACCATCAAAACCAGAAAGCTGGTGAAGATGTAGTTGAACAAGGTGGCCATGTCCAGTCCTAGCAGGCAGCAGAACTTGGCAGCTCGGCCATGTGGCTTTGGAGTTGAGGATGGAAGATAGGGGTTATGGAATCTCCCTCTGTGACTGAGGAAAGTCACTGCGGCTGGGTGTGTCAGGGGAATCCCTGAAGTGGAGCCTACAGCAGCCACTGTGTGAAGCTGTGAAGGTGAAGCCTGGATTGCCTTGGAGACCCCAAGGTGTTGGAGATGCCAGAGCCATGGGATACCTGCCGAGGAGAGCTGCTGACAGGGAGTGGAAGCAGCCAAGAGAAAGTGAAAGTAAAAGGTCTCAGAGGCTCCATCCAGGCTTAGAGTCATGGCTACTACTTCCTGCAGACATGATCTGATGTAGAAATTGGAGGGGAACCCTCCCCACTCCCCATAAGCTTTAACATCAGACATGGAGATGCTGAGTTTGGAGTTTGCCCAGCTGGAGTTTGGTCTTGCTTTGGTCCAGTATTTTCTTATTATGCTCTCTTTCCTCCCCTTTGGGATGGTAATGTACATCCTGTGTCATTATATGTTAAAAATACGTGATCTGTTTTTCTAATTTCGATTTTCAGGGGATTACAGTTATGCAATTGCATGAGTCTCAGAAGAGACTTTGGACTTTTAAACAGTGCTGACTGTGATAGACTATAGGGCCTATTGAAGTTGGACTACAATATGGCTACAAGCCTATGGGGGCCGGGGAGTGGAATGTGGTGGTTTGAACGAAAATACTCCTCTTGGACCCATAGGGACTGAGTGGCACTATTAGGAGGTGTGGTCATATTGGAGGAAGTGTGTCACCCGGGGGTGGGCTTTGAGGTTTCAGATGCTCAAGCCATGCCCAGTGTCTCTCTTTTCCTGTTACCTGCTGATCCAGATGTAGAACTCTCAGCTACCTCTCCAGCACCATGTCTGCCTGCATACCGTTCATACTCCCTGCCATGATGACAGTGGACTAAACCTGTGAAACTGCAAGACATCCCCAATTAAATGTTTTCCTTTATAACAGTTGTTGTGACCATGATGTATCCTTATAGGAATAGAAACCCTAAGTCAACAGACAAGCCTTATTTATAAAACAGGACTAAGATTATTTGCCTCAGGTGTTTTAAATGACACCATGCACTTGAACTCAAGCAACAGAAATGGCCAAGCAGATGTCTGCTAATGAGATATTCCAATTGTGCTGGACTACTGGCCATCCATTGTTTGCCCACAGCTTGGACAAGTTCCTTAAATGCTTTGTCAGCCACTCTCCTCATCCACAAAGCTGATGTAACATTCTTACCACTTTTTAAAACCAGTTTGATGGAGAATTTAGAGCCACATTTGTTTCTTATTACCAGACTATTATTATGTTGCTAAAAAATGCTAGACACTGGAGGTGGAATGAAAGCACCTCTCATCACTTCAAAGGTAAAAGCAAAACTTGAAATCTTCTGCCTCTGATGCCTCTTTTTGAGGTTCTGTACCTTTTTCTTCATCCTTGTTCATTCCCCCTCTCTATAGCTCAGCCTCTCTTTTCTTCATTAAAAATTATTAGCTGTCTTTTGCTGTGTGCAGTTTTGTTTCTTATTTGTTAATTTAAGTGCTTGCATAGTGCTTACCAGCATTGGGCATTGTGCTAAGCATACGTCTTAACTCACTTCATTCCGTAAGTTAAGTGTTTTATGCCCACTTTCTAAAGGAGGAGCCCGAAGCACAGTCAGGATACTTATCCAGGTGCCAAGCTTGTGAGTGATGAGCCTGAGGGTGAGTTCAGATCTATGTGCCACTGAGGATGGCGGTCCTGACCCAGCCTCTGCAGCGGCTAAGTTTAGTCAAGATTGATGGAGAACCCCTTCGTTTCTGGCATCTGTCTTTAGCATTTTGGATGACTGCATGGTTAGACACAGTCTTCCTGGCTCTTCTTTGGGGAACTCTTAGGTATGCCACCTGCCCTAGGAAAGAAGCACCACTCTTTCCAAGCAACAATTCTGTGGGCTGAAGAAATAATTTTTAGAAAGTTTGTTTTTAAGAAGTTCTAGGTATAATCAATTCATCCAAGATGCATTCTGTGAGGGCTAGTTTCTTTCTTCGTCCCTAAAGTTGGTTTCTTTTCTTCCAAAGGACACATTTATTATACATTTTCTTTCACTCAGAAAATATTTAACAACTGATTTGTGTGTTGCATGAAAGTTATACATTTCCTAAGATGCATTTGCTATTTTATTTTCTTTTCATTCAAAAATATGTCAGTAATCTTTTTGTTAACATGAAGATAAAGGATTAGCAATGCAAGGCGCAGTTTTCTTGTAGCCTTCTTGAAAGCAGGCTATAGTTTCTTATCTGGCTCCAACATTCATTTTCCTGAATTGAAAAAAAGGTGACTTAAAATGAAATATACCACATTTGGTTCCTGAGAGGATCGCCGGCAGGGAAGTGTACCGAGAGAATAGACTCGATCAGGTTCCAGAGAGCCCCTCCGCTGCCCAAGTGAGGGAATTGACTAATTTTGCATTTTAAAGCACAATATTAATGCAGGAGGAAATAGGAATTGTCTCCCAGTTGGTCATCAATCAGAAGATAGTGCATCCCCTTGAGAATTCAGGCTGTTAGCAAAAGAAAACAGAAATGTGTAAGCCTTCATAATTTCAGTTTTAGAATCTTATATTATGTAAGTTCCTATTTACAGAGCAGGATGCTGAGAACATCTAAGGGGAAGGGGGCAGAGTTCCCACCCTGACCAGCACCTCCAGTCCCGTGACCTGTGGCATAGGTCTTAATGATGCCATCTCTTGATGGCACAGGAGAGAATTATCCAGGAAGAGAACACAACCCTTGTTCTCTCCTCTCTACTGCAACACTCAGGCTTAGGGGGAGAGGTGTAACAGATTTTTTATGACTTTTAATATGAGGCCTAAGTGAGTGTAGAGCAAACTCCTGCTTCAATGTTCAAGTCTCAAGTTGTCGAGAATGTTGCCACAATGTGGGGACCCACTCCCTGAAACTCTCTTAGGCCAACTAACCATGCTCACAGGTTCAACAAGTACTTGATCCACACAAATACCCAGCTTTGGCAGAGAACTGGAACCCTGTAACCACACTGGCCAGAGCAAGCCCAGGGCATTTACAGTGTAGTTCCCTCAGACTCTGAGCTTGGACCAGCAAACACCACCTCCCTCCTTTGGTCCAGGCCATGGCCAGAGCCTTGAAGGACCACTATTGTAGAATACCTGAGAAATCTTTGGCACACAACAAATGTTAAGGGGGAGGTGAGTGGGACGTTGAGGGGATGAGTTCTGGAGAATGCACACGTGGACCAACCCAGGGAGTCAGGGAATCCTCTTGGAGGCAGTATTAGTGAAGTGTTGGTGGGAATCCCTTGTCAGATGTGGCACTGAGGGGCCACTGCAGTGAGAAAACAGCAACAGAAGAAAGCCTGGCTGGGACCGGAAGGCATCCGTGGACCTTCGCTTTTGGGGCTGGAGCTGTACATTGAGAGGGAGGTTCTGTGATGTGAGAGGTGGCTCCTGTCTGGGAGGATGTGTAGCTCAGAGCTGGATTTTATCTGTTTCCTGCTACTGGGGATGTGAGGCTTTCTGATGAGAGAGCTGACCAAAAGACTAGCTGCAGCAGTGCAGACCAGAAAGGGGAGCACTGATCTGGGGTTGGGGAGGCAGGCTTTGGGTGTTGGGTGGGACTTGTTAGGACTAAATGTTACTGGGTATATGAGCGTGAGCAAATGGTTCTAGAAATCAACCATGTGCTCTACCTTGAGTATGGTAGAAAGTGAGGCTGGGGAGGCCCAAGCTGGAGGATCTGGAGGGGGTAAGGCAGTCTTGGGGTATCTTGAAAAGTCAATACTTTTCCACTTTTAAAACGAGGTGCTCCCCTCTACCGCAGGGCTTACGGTGTACATAGGAGGGTGCTGTTTAACACAGGTTATGAAGGCTTTTCCCTCAACAGTAGATTGCACCCCTGATACACCCATAATACAGTGGCATTGCTGATAAGTGGTAGAAATAGGAGGCCAGATGTGCCTTTAGTGGGCATAAGTTGGTCCTGGTCCCTCCCTGTGACTGCTTTTGCTTCACGACTTCTTGTTCCACATGCTTACATTACTATGGTGGACTGCCTTTGCCTCAGGCTCAAAGTCAGAGCCAGAGAACCATGGGATGAAACCTTTGAAATGCTCATTTTTTTCTCTTTAAATCATTTTTTTTTTTTTTTAGTTGTTTGTCCCACTGATGAAAAACCGACTGACAGAGATGTGCTTCCCATCATTAAGCTGGAATCTCCTAGGACCCTTTTCTCCATCTGGAGACTCTGGAGTCAGGTGAGATGCTGGAGAGCCAGTCCATGAAGGGATGGAGAGAAGAGAGAGGATGGGAAGGGAGTATGGCTTATCCTTGCCATGCTGAGACAGAACCATGCTGATCTGAGATGAGGCTCGGGAGGGAAGCTATCAATGGCGGTTCTTGAAAAGAATATTTCAGAAAAGGCAGAGTCTAGCTAGCCCAGGATCAGCCCCCAGTAGATACCCACTGGGTTGAGTTGGATTTAATGGTAGGCTCCCAGGTGAGACAAAGCAAGCTGCTCCGAAGAGAAGCACATTCTCTGCAGAAGCTTAGAATCCTCTGGAGACAACTTCCCTGTCTCTGTTGTCAGTGTTCAGGACTGTCCCTTTGCACACTGTCCTTACAGACCAAGCTTACATGAGGCCCAGCGTCTTGCTCTCTGTCCTTATGGCAGACTGACACTGAGTACAGGCTTGTAAATGAGCACCTCATTTAGAGTAGGTTTAACTTTGGGAAACAGTAGATGGCCAACACACAATGAACTCAGTGGTATTTTTTGTTTTTGTTTTTTGTTTTTTTTGTTTTGTCTTACAATTCTTTGGGATCTTTGTTTCTTTGTTTCTTTCTTCCTTCCTTATTCCTTTCTTCCTCTGTCCCTCCCTCCTTCTTCCTTCCTTCCTGTCTTCCTTCCTTCCTTCCTTCCTTCCTTCCTTCCTGTCTTCCTTCCTTCCTGTCTTCCTTCCTTCCTTCCTTCCTTCCTTCCTTCCTTCCTTCCTTCCTTCCTTCCTTCCTTCATTGAATATCTTTTGTTTGTATGTTATGGTTTCCAATTTTGTTTTTGTGTATTGTCTGTGTGTGTCTCAGAGTTTGTGTGTGTTTCTTATTTTTTTCCATTGGTATCACCCTTTGTTTCTTTTGTCCTGTTCTGGTTTGTTTATTTTTATTTTATCTTTTATCATCATCATCATTATCATATTTTTGATGACTGTATTGTAATGAGAGAAAAGGAAAGGGTATGGATTTGAGTAGATGGGGAAGTGGGGAGGATCTGAGAGGAGTTGGGGGAGGGGAAACTGTGATTAGAATATATTATATGAAAAAATCTATTTTCAATTAAATAAGGAAGGAAGGAAGGAAGGAAGGAAGGAAGGAAGGAAGGAACCTGGGGACCACAAGATCTTTCTAAGGGAGGGAGGACAGAGAGTTGTACATCATGGGCTTCACCTTCCTGAAGAAGAGAGACCAGCGGCCTGAGACATACGTGGCCCGAGAAGCAAGGAGGTGGCATAGTGGGACATGGCTCTTTATCAGAGATTCCGCTTCTCCACTGGGTTCTGCGTCCCCTAGATCTCTGCTCTTCTCTGGTGTCTTTTCTCTTCTATCCTACACAGCCTGCCAAGGTCAACGAGGTGAAGACACAGAGGAACAGATCAAGAGCCAATTCTTGACAGTTGAGTTTTCTAGATAGATTTAAAAACTCGTATCAAGGGCAACTCGTATTGAAAGCCAAGGCTTTTGATTTGAAACTTTTTTTCACTTCAAAAGAGTAAATCCTAGAAGAAGCTGAAGATACTGTTCACCACACAACAGTGCTTCCAAACCCCATCACACAGAGAATGACTCCCCCTTTCTTTAATTTAACTTTGCTATAACAGAAAAATTTAAAAAGTGAGAGAATAGTAAAGTGCCCTGATGTTCTCACTATTTAACTGGGAACAAGTTTTGACCCTGGCCTCATCTTTTCATGACTCACTCCACCGTGTGGATGATCTCACAGCAAATTATCATGTTTTATCTGCAAGTACTTCTGTGACCTTAATACAGGACTTCAGAAAACACAGCTCCAAGCTGGGGAGATGGCTGAGTGGGTAAAGGTGCTTGCCATAAAAGTCTAGAACCCCAAGTTCCATTCCTAGATCCCACATAAAGATGGGAAGAGAACTGAATCCTGAACGTTTTTCCTCTAACCTCCATATGTGTGTGTGTGCATTCCTCTGCATGTGTCACACACACACACACACACACACACACACACACACACGTGCGCACACATGTTCATGCTCACATATGCATGCTAATAATAACAAACAAGAAGTTAAGAAAGAAATCACAACCCTAGTATAATGATTGTACCTAAAGATAATTAATGATAATTAGTGACTATGTAGGCAGTTCCATAATTTTTCAGGTAAGAGAAAATGATGTAATTATATTAATCCTAAAAATAAAATAAATAATAAAAATAAATTTATGTTTTAAATGTATTATTTTAGACTAGTGTGTAAAGTAGCAGGTTTCATTTTAGAATACCTTCTTACAACTAGTAACTTGTCCAATCTTTTGTTATTATGAACAAAATTTACAGGTAAATTTGATGCATACATACAATTAAAAACCAATAGAATGCTCTAACTGGATTATGATGCAGAAATAAAACAAAAGCCACTTAACTCATTCATTTTACATTTAACTACTCAGACACTACTGTGGGGCTTAGGCCAGTTCCCTAGTGTTGGGACAATCCTATGCATTGGTAAGGTCTCCTGCCCACCAATGCCAGAACTATTTCAGATTAAAGTTTATTGAAGAAACTTAAAAAAATTTAATGTTCTTCAATGGTTTTAATTGAATCCTGAGTGTAATTAAAATATTATCTATAAGAATATTATTTGCATAACTGGGGATATTATAGACAAGAATTTTATACAGTAGATAATACTATTAATGCTATTTTGTAGATTAACTGGTGAGTTCTCCATATATTCTCATAGCACTTCCATATAGATTAGAAAAACTTGGAATTAAAAACTATTAGAAAAATTCCCTAACCCTTTTTTCCCACAAGTTTGCTATAGAGGCAGTCCCATCCTCCTTGAGAACTGGCTCCATCCTCAATAGACACAGTAGCTTCAGAGGGAAGGAAAACTGAGGGAACAGGAAGGATGAAAGTAGAGGTGAGCCTTAGTGAGCCCTTCTGGGGCTGGGTGGTGGAGGTGTCTCGGAACTCCTTTAAGTGTGGGCTTGGGTTTCTCAGGGTAGTAATGAGTCACGTTCCCTTTAGAGTGTTAGAGGAGGTGGTCACTCACTGGGGAGGGAGGCTAGGGGGCACTGGATGTTGATGGATGGTGAAGGGCTCATTCCAGCAGGGGTTAGCAGAGAGCCAGGGTGTGATAGCCACTGTCTCTGCTATGGCTTCCCCCACACCCGGGACGCTGGTGCTGCTGGGTTTGGACTCAGCAGCAAATTTGAGCAAAAAGGGCAGTGGACAGGAACAGAGCAGAGTGAGGGCCACAAGAATTTGAGGGAGTGACTCAAACTTAGAACGTCTTAACGATTTGATAGCATTCATGGAGAGGGAGCTAAATTATTTTTGCTGTCAAGTGAAAGTGGAGCTGACAGTCAGGTTGCATTTCTTTCAGCAAGCCTGGCTTTTGCGGTGTTTTGAAACATGAGCAGCCATAGTCTTCAGAGTCCCATGTACCCGCTGGGTAGAATATTCACTTAGTACTGCCAGATACTTTTGTTATTTCATGTTTTCAAAGCCATTGTTCATCAAGGGCTCAGAGATCTGGGAAGGCCAGGGTGTCACTGAATATGCAGAACATGTCGGAGAGACAACAAGGACTTGGAGACAGACCTAGAACTGCCGTTTTTCTAGAAGACACAGACCTAGAACTGCCATTTTAGAATGGCAAAAATTTTAGAAGCTGGAAGCTTCTAGGGAAAAAGTCATGTCCAAGATCATGAGTATGATGATCCCCACGTTCTGGGCATCTCTTTCTCTGTTCTCTAAGAAGAGACAAGGAAGAACTGTCTTCCTGACTGAGACCTACAGAGAATGAGTGGGTTCCTGTGAAATAAAACCCTTGTGCCTTCAGCCCCTGCTAATCAGAGGGTACCACAGGAACTGCCAGGCCAGATGGCTGAGATGCTATCACAGCAGCCTTGGGATTTACAGACATTAGTTTTAAAGGGGGATCAAAGCACAGAAGAACATTTTTAAAACATCATGCGTTTTCATAAGCACCTAGGCATGCTTGCTGGGTTCACGTGACAGGTCTTTGTATCACACCGTGATGAAAGTCAGGGGCTCTTACTATGAATCTGTGTGATGGGGCAGTTGGTGTTCGTTCTGCTTAAACACTGGCTAGAGTTACTCTTATGTCTCATTTTTGGTTTGCTGGCACCTGGGATAGAGTGTACCACTCTGGGTTGCTAGCTTTGGAAACTGAGCTTCCCTTAAAACACTGTGACTTCTACATGGAGTCCTCAGCTGTGAGGACAGCAGGGCTGTCAGCTCATCCTGGACTAGACATCTTACTTGCTATACTTTAGACACAAAGCTATCCCCATGATCTTCAGACTGGAGACTACATCTCCAAGGATGCTCAGAGGCTTTCAGTGAGAAATGAGAGTTCACAGGAAATTCAGTTGCTTCATTCTGTGTGCCTTCTTTCCTGATATTATCCATCTGGGAACGTGCCTGTGGTGTGAAGGCTCTCTGCTCCATTCCACGTGTACTCTTATTTTAGAAAACAAACATGCCTTCCCTCTGACCATGACACTTCACATTGCGATGGCTGAAACTTTTTTTTTTTTAAATAGAATTGATGTTCACTCCTTGCCCCGCTTCACCCTTTTTTAACTTGAGTGATCTTAGGGACATAATGACAGTGTGGTGTCTCTCAGAGTTTCAACTCTGTGTGAAGTCAGGATGTGTCTTATAGTCAATGTTATATCCCAGTAACCTTAGTTGTGTGTGTGTTTATTTATGTTCTAGCACTAAAACCTGTAGAATGGGTTCTGTATCTTGAAAGAGAACCCTAGAGACAAGCACGGAACACCCTTAGACAAAATATTGCTTTACTAGGCAGAAAAAAATACATTTAAAATATATTCTTTGAAAATTCATGCATGTGTACAATGAATTTGATTGTATCCACTCTCCATTTTCTCCTTCCAACTCTTTCCATGACCCCTGCACCCCTGTCTCTCTCTCAACTTCATGTCCTTTTTATTTAACACACGATCAACATGCTGTATTGTTAATTTTATTTCTAAAGTATTGTTACACATGGCTGGTGCTGATAGTAAGATGGGCAACAGGGGTGGGGCTGGTGGAATAGGAGAAAACTCAAGAACAAAAAAATACACTGGGACTACCAGTCATGAATTCTAAGTCTTTTGTTGCCTCACTTAAAGGTAGGGCATCCTTCTTTCCTGTATAGAAGCGCTGGCTACAAAAGGCCCAAAGGGATTCGTATTAGAGAGGCCGCCAAAGAGTGATGGAGTTTTGAAAGGAGACAAATGTCAGGAGAGAAAGGAGCAAAGTCACCGTGAGTGGAAAGAATGAGAAGGAAGCCTGGGGAGAGACCTTGGCCAGGAAAGGACATGGGCATCAAAGGGAAAGGAAGAGAGGCATAAGCAATCAAAGCCCCATGCCCTAGGTCATGTGTTAGTAATATTCTATTATGATATTTCTGTCAGGTACCGTCTGAGGAACTTTTAAGATCTTTAATACTTTCATAGCATGACCATAGCGGCTGCATGGGACATCTTTGATTTTTTTTCGTACTCTTGCTTACTTGAGCTGGGGGGCAACTCTCAGAGCCCCTAATGAGGCAGTTTTCAACCTGTGGTTTGCAACCCCTTTTGGGGTCAGAATGACCCTTTCACAGGGGTCACATAAGACCATTGGAAATATCAGATATTTACATTATGATACATAACAGTTACAAAATTACAGTTACGAAGTAGCAATGAAAGTAATGATTATGGTTGGGGTCACCACAACATGAAAGTGTCTAATAAAGGGTTGCAGCATTAGGAAGGTTAAGCACCACTATCCTAGAGTGTACATCTCCAAATGAGGACTTTACTGCAGGACTTACACTGCCCAAGAGTGGAGGGAGGCAACACAGTGGTCCAGAAGCAGCCTTCTGCACAACACACTTCTGCAGGCCCTCTGCTCTCCTTCCCTCTGCTTCAATAACATGTCCTTTTCCTTAAAAACAAACGAAGAAAACAAACCCTGCTTAGTCTAATTAATGGTTCTAGGATGTACACAGATGTACACAGGGTGATATACTGGAGGATGAGCAACCTACCAGGGGCCAAATCCCTGGAGAAAACCAGCTCTCCCTTCCTCCAATTGCTCCTCTGCTAGGGATGGGGCTTCATGAGTCCTTCCTCCTTCTGGGCTGAAGTTTGATGGGCATGATCTTAGGTGAGTCTTGTGCAAGCAGCCAAGTGTCCAGTGGCCCTGTCGCGCTCAGAAAACACTATTCCGCGACAGACAGTCCTCCCTGGTCTCTGATGGTCCATAGGGTGATATGAGGTTGGAAACTGGTTGTTCATCAGCTTGAAAAGAGACTTGGAAGAGCTGGACCCAGAACATAAAGCTATCTTAGGAGGAATAGTTAATTAAATTCATTTGGCTACCTTTTTGCCCCCTGAATGTAGAAACACAGCACAGAATCGAAAGGTACGGCAGACCTTTGCCAGCATGCCCAGAGATCACATACCCTGTTGTTTGCCTGATGATCCAAAGCACAGAAGGGGAAACTACATGAATTGGATGAAAAAATGGTGGCCTTGGGAAAATGCCGGGATATAAAACAACAAGGGTTTATTTTTATTTTTTTTTTTTTTTTTTTTTTAGAAGGGGTAGGAAAGGCTTTGGGGAAGTAAAAATGACAAAGAAGTGTTTTTTTTTTTTTCCAACCACTGGTGACCTCGATGATTAATTAAAAGTCAGTTATTTTGAATGGCTTAAGACTCTAACCTTGGCCCCGACCTGTCTCCGAAACAGACAGAGGCTGAAAGGGTCCAAAGTGAATTATGCAGAGGCCACTTAGGCTAAGCCTCTTGGTGTTCTGAATTGGATGCCATTTTTAATTCTCATTTTCTCATGGCTGCTGCTGCCGCGTGTGTGTTTGTGTTTGCAGAAGCAGTTTAGGTCCTAGAATTTCCAGCCATCCTGTTAAGTCCCAGGCTGCCTTGCTATCTCCTATCTTTGTCCCTCACCTCATTTTGAAGGATTGTTACACATGTGTAAGCACAATGGGATTATGTATTCATTGTGTTTGTCCACTCTTTTCTGTGCCACAAAAGGAGAAATAGCCTGCACTGCGACTTAAGGGCTTTCTGACCGCTCCAAAGTCATGACATTTCCTTTGCTCTTTGATGGCTGGCTTTGAAAAGCCAAGGAAGCTGGGTGACAAACTCCGTTGGCTCCAGGAGGGAGATGGCTCTTCGTTGCTGTGAAAAAAGCGCATTTGGTAACTTTAAAAAAGCAAATTGAGGACTTAATAGCGCACACAGTCTTCTTTGGAGATTGCTACAAGGTGGATTGTCTTGATAAAACATTTGAAGCCAGAAATCCATCAAGCGTCGGTCAATATAAGCACTGACCTAAACCCCACCCTCCCACTCTCCCAACTTCAGAGTCTTTTTTTTTTTTTGAATAGAGAAAGGATAACTGTCCAGTACCTTTCATTTTGTCTTCTTTGCAGTTCCCCTTTCTGGTCCCAATCAAATGAGAGAGCCCAGCGATGAACTATTTTGAGTCTGAGACCAGAGGCACTGGGAAGTAAGTGTAGGCTCAGCTTTCTGGGGTTCTGCAGAAGCTGTGACCGTGCACTCTGGCTGACTTAGCACGTTCTTTCACTACCAAGGACAAACCCGGTGTTAAACAGAGCAAATAACTCAAACCACCGCACTCCCCCCTCTTCCCCCAGCACCTTATGATCACCCTTCTGAAGTTACTGACAGAAAATGTAAAGTCATGTTGAGTCCCCCAAAGCACTTTGCTATCTGTGGGGTTGCCATCACCAGCTGATAGAAGAGTCTTCAGCCTGGAGGTACTGAACCAGGTACAGGTGACTCCCAGGGAGCAGTTACTTCCAGTTTTAATATGAGGGTAATATTTATATTAAGTAGCATTTTGATTAGCGAGTATGTTTTAATTACTAATTCCTAATGAGTACTAATTTAATTAGTACTTCCTAAGCCTTTAGTTCAGAGGTCTGTCTTCTACTGTTAGACAGGTAGGTTACACGCTCCTTCTCGTGAGCTCGCCACGAAATCCTAATTCATGAATAATGCTGAGAAAGGAAAAAAATGGTTGAAACCTAATACGTGATTCTAATTGAAAAGAGAATACACATTTTACAGAATAAGTTGTGTTCTATTGTGAGCAGTGGGCTGCACGACTTGAGGAGAAGACACAGGTGAGGAGGAGGGCTGACCGAGTGGGCCCATCTGGCCTGCTGGCTGTTTGCTGTGTGGCTCTTGAGCCCAGATAAGCTGTGATGGTGGCATTTGCCTTCTGTTTTTATTCCTTTCTTTGGAAGAGAAGAAACGCACAAGAATAGGCAGTGATATGAGATCAACTGAATCTTTACTACCTAGCACAAATGACGGCAACACTGAAGCCATGTTTACTCTAGGCTTTAAAGTTGTTTAAGAGAAACAGGATGCCATGAAATTGAAGCGTCCTTCAGTTCCCTTCCAGGGTACTCTCATGTTCCTCTTTCCCCAGGAAAGGGGATGCTACGACCTTGATTTATTTTTCTACCTTATAAATTGCCAGTTCTGTTGCTGCCTTTGTTGTCATTTTGAAGTATTTATCTATTTATTTGTTTATTTTAAAGACAGGACTTTGCTGTGTGACCTAGGTGGGTCCTAAGCTCCTGCTCTTCCTCCTGCCTTGCACTTCTATATATTCTGCTCTTTTTTCAAATTAGTATTTCTGGTTAGCATGAGTAGTAGTGGGTTTCATCATGGTACCTTCATGTGCATGTGTTACTGTACTCTGAGTTTTGAAGTTCTCATGCTTTTGTCTTCTAAGTCTTTCTATGTGCAGATCTGTGCATTGCTCCATTTTAGTTTCCTAATTGTATGGGCATATAAAGACAGCTTCTTGCCATGTGCAGGCATGCTAAGAACTCTCTAGCCTGTCCCCTGGGAGGCTCTGTGTTATAACTAGAATGTTCCTCTCAGGCTTGCTCCTGGGTGATTTTTCCCTTTTCCCTGTACTCTGGCCTTCCTCTTCTTGGCTTACTCCGTTGTTTGGCAGAGGCCATATTACAGCAGCTTCCTGAGATGGGCTCCGTGACAGTTTTGAGAACCTGAAAATCTAAAGATGAGTGTGCAACATGTAGCTTTATTAAGAACCTATGCTAAATCTGGCTATGCGCCAGCATCAGTGGTTTCGCCTACTCCCCATGGCTAGCTCTGTGTGGCCATCTTGCCCTGGTTCCCTAGGCTAGCTTGCAAAGCTAACCAAACCAGTTTAACCTGAAATGCTTGGAGTTGCTGCTCACATTTTTCAGGTCATCCTCTCACTGTGGCTGTCCTGTAGAACTTAGTTACTACTCACTCATCTCCAACCCCAAAATGCCCGTGCAAAAACCACACAACTCAATAATATAATTACAAGCTGGGTGCTTAGATTGGACAAATATACCACTACACTACTCTATAGCCCATCTACGAAATCCCTACCTACCTGTGAGACTTCTCCAGGCCCCATGGATCTGCTCCATCTTCAACCTCTTCTTCCTCCATCTTCTTCTTCCTCCATCCCCTGCCTCTCTTCTCCTTTCTTTTTCCTCTCTCCCTTCTCTAAAACGTTCAGCTCTGCCTTTTCCTTTCACTGCCCAATCACGGGCTCTAGCCTTTATCTGGTTAACTAAGATTTCACCTGACATCACCTGAGTACATGACCTACTCCTTGGTGGAGTACCCCTCTTGAGGGAGCAGAAAATACAAACAGCAATCCACAACATGAGTGTGTTTCACCTTTACACTTAAATGCTTTTGCTGGATGCATAGCCCTGTGTTGGAAATGCTTCCAATGGAGTTTAAAGACAGCACGTCACTGTCCTCCACCTTCAGTGTAGGCATGCAGGGCCCGGTGCTATTCTGGTAGCCCTTGGTGTTGCTCTGAAATCTTAGCAAAGGCATCCGGACATGGGTTAGTTCTCATCTACCTGCTGGGCAGTGTTGGGGCACACTGGGCACGATCAGTTCACGGAGGTGTCTTGGATTATTTTATGTTCTTCCCTGCTTGTCTTCATTCTTTCTTTCTGCATCTTAGGTTACTTAGCTGTCCATCCTAAATTTTGTATATACCTTACTTTTTTTCTGTCACAGCTGGAGAGATGGCTCAGTGGTTAAGAGTATTGACTACTCTTCCAGAGGTCTTGAGTTCAATTCCGGTGGCTTAGTGGAGTCCTATGCCCTCTTCTGATGTGTCTGAAGAGAGAGACAGTGTACTCGCATATATAAAATAAATAAATAAATAAATAGTCTTTAAAAAAAGATTTTTTTTCTGTCACTTTATCTTTTTGTTCTACTTTAAGGCTTAGTCTCAACCAACCAACCAACCAACCAACCAACCAACCAACTAACCAACCAAATTCTTGCTGAATCATCTTTAATCTCATGGATCCTTAAGAATTATTCCCCTTCCTTTTCTTTATTTTAAAAATCATACCTTGTTTTTAGTTCATGGATACACAAACTTACCTTCACATCTGCAGTGCTGTCAATGTTAATTCAGAAAATGTCTTCTCCCACACTGAGTCTGGGCTCCTTGACATTGTCCCCTCATCTTACCGAGGACTTTGAGTGCCTGGGATCCTCTGCTGACCCTTCTTCATGTCTGAGTTGGTTAGTCGATCTGATGGAGAAGCCATAAATTAGACTTCAATGAAAAGACGTCTGCCTTTCTGCTTGGAAACTGCCACCATCATTTCCCTTCAAATCTGAATACTATGACTAGCACTGGACAGTTTTAGTTGCTAGAAGACATGTATGTGCCATGGTCCTTTTTAGTGTTGTTTTTAAATTAATTTTTTAGGCTAGCATACAGTTTCACATTTTGTGTTCTTGACTGGAACATAATTCTGGTTACCAGCATCTAAGAACCAAGTGGAAAAAAAAAGGCTGTTGGGTCCACTCTTCAGAGTTAATACTTGTTCTCTAAACCGTAGGCTCTTCTGCCCTCTCCAGAGAATTAATTACAGAATCAGGGGGGTCAATTTCTCTAGTGGGTAAGTAAGAATGGAATTTGGGGTCTAAATGCTTCTTAAATAGACGTTCACCTGTTTTCTTGTTTATAGCTATCTCTACTCCCATGTCCTGTCCAGTGTTACTGGAAAAGCCTGATCATAAATCTCGGGCGAGCCTGTCCACTAAATCAGAGTTGCTTCTCTATTCATTTGCTGCCAGATTAGAAGTTGGCTTTCTCTGTCCACGAAGGCAGTTACTGCTCACCTGGCTGCTTTTCAGATTGAGCCTCACGCTGCTGTCTCTGCCCACAGCACTTGTGTTTGTGGTATGCCTTGAAAATCTCTCCATTGTTTCATTTGGGGTAAAGATGCAGTGGAGACTAGCACACACATGTGGCTTTCTACCATCATTGGAAGCTGATTTGACCTTATTTTCCTCTGTAGTTAAATGTTTTGATTTTTCCATTTATACCTTTAACCTACTTAGAGCTCATTTTATATATGTAGCAGAGGATTATTGTTAATTTTAATTTTTAGATAGAAAGCCAAAGTTTCCAAGATGATTGAGTATTTTGTCCATAGCCTTTTTAGGGGCAAACCCATAGCTGTCACCCATCATATTCTAGCTTTCCTGTTAATGCCATGCCATACATCTGCTACTTACTGCTCCTGTTCTTTTTCTAGAACCATCTTGGCTGTTCTTAGAACTTGACTCTTCTAAATACATGAAATTAGGAAGGAGTTTGCTAATTTTTACTTTCATTGGGGTTGAAATCATATTAATATTATCAGGAAAATACATCTTCATTCAGTCTGCCATCCATGAACAAGGCATGCATTATTTATTCAAGATTTCTCATGTGTTCTTTCATAATATTTTAATATTTTTCTCTTAACATAGTTTGTCAGATGTGTTTTAAATTTTTTAATTGTTTTTGTTACTGTGAAATATATATATATGTATATGTATATGTATATGCATATGTATATGTATACACACACACACAGATGCTATTACATATTTAATTGTGATTGCCAGTGCTGTATGGAAATGTCGGTCCTCTTTGTACTGGTTTTGCAGTCAAGAGAATAGCTCCTGTTTCTAATGACCACTCTACAATCATCTTGCATTTGAAAGTGGTACAGAATATTAATTATAGAACATTAGTGTTTTTGTTTCCCAACTTTGCATCTCCCTGCATCATACTGCATAGCCTATAATTTCCACAGCAGTGTTGACCTTTATAATAGGGGACAAAGGTCATCATTATTTAATTTTGATGATAGTATTTCTAAATTTTCATCATTACCAGTGATGTTTGCTTTTGTTTTTTGATGGGTATTTTAAAGATTTCATTAGTGACTAGAGAGATGTCTCAGTGGTAAAGAGAGCTTGATATTCTTTTTGAAGATCTGGGCTCAGTTCCCAGCACCCATGTTGGACAGCTCACAACTACCTATAAATCTAGCTCCAAAGGATCTGGTGCCCTCTTCTGACCTCTGAGGGTTCCTGCACACACATGGTGCACACCTACACTGAGGCACACACATATGTGATAAATGAATACATATTACAATCATTATATGATTGTCTATTATTCTGTTCATTGATGAGTAAGGGTGTAAGAAAACAGATAAATGCATGTTTAATTTGAGCTAATGGTTTGTTAACATCAAGTACAGATCTGTTTCCTTCAGGTCATGAATGTGGATTCCATTTGAACATATTTCCTGATGTTAAACTTGCCTTGCATCTTGGGCTAAACCTCAAATGGTGATATAACTTGGAGTATATCTTATTAGATTGACTTACTAACATTTTAGGACTCCTCCATCTATGTTAATAATTAAAAACTGGCTTATAATCATCTCTCATCACACTGTAGCTCATTGGTTTTATGCTTATCATAAATTGGGTGAAAATAGTGGGCAGCTATTTCCTTCCTCTTTGAGACATTCCCTGTAGTACAGGAAGCAACCCTACCTTGATGTTTTGGAAAAATTACATGGTGGTTCTGGAGAGCAAAACACTGAAACCGTTGATTCTATTTTTTTGTTTCTAGTTTCTGGAAAGACTCTGAAAAGATCTGTCAACACCAGCAATGGGTCTATGAGGAGGGATGATGGGCAGATGTTATTTGCTGGCTGTGCCCATGTCCTTTGAACACCTTTTGACTAGAAGAACAAGGGAAGGAGGAAGATGCTTTCACATCCCTGTGCCCATAAAAGACCCCATGTGATCCTAGGGATAGTCTTTAAATGTTCACTTAAAAAAATGTGCATTATTTTTTAGAAAGTATTGCTGAATATCGTATGGACAACTATGGTTCTATGACCTTTAAGATTTGAGAAGAAGGGAGAAAACTCCAATGTCCTTTGCCATCTTGAGAGACCACTTTTGTAATCTTGCAAACAAATTTGATTCCAGAGCCAGGATTAAGCAAGGACATAGCATTGGAGCCAGAGGTTGGCTTTGGAAGTAATCTCAGGAGAAGCTAAATTTTTTTCTGGGATAGTATTATTATTATTATTTTTTTAATTTGCAAAGTAAAATTTGAAACATTTCAAAGTACTTCCATTTTCAATCACGCGGCTGCCTCCAATGAGGTAGAATTTCACTTGAAATGACTATGGGCCTAACTTGGGAATTGCTTTCCAATCTAAAGGAGGTTAGATGAATGTCTCTCCTAGACTTGGGTCTTTCTTGATTGAAGAGAAACAAGCAGTGACTTTTAAAATCCTCACTGTGCTATGGAGTAGCAAGGAGAAATACATTTCCTTCAACGTGACCTCTCGTGCTAATAACCCACGTTCAGGCCGGGCTTAAAGAAAGTCTGTTTTTAGTACATCAGCTGTTCCATCTCAAAACAAGTTTAGTCTCTAAAAATCCGGTCATAGAATCATGAACCTTATCTCTTGTTGTTAGCCAGTGTGCCAGAAACACCTGCTGGAGGAAGGACATCTTAGTGCACACTCCGGTCCCATTACTTAGTTGCCAAGGAAAATCAGACTTTGTCTTGGTTTCTATTTTAACCCATGGAGAGTGAATGCTTACAAGCAAATTAGTTCATGCTCAGCGTTTTCTCTGCTGTTCATAACGGGGAGCAACATGATTGAGGCTTTGGGCTGAGTTTCAGAAGTAGAGGAATCAGACTTAGAGAGACATGTTGTCCAGAAGCAAATCGAGGAAAATGGAACTAGGTTGTCAGGGGACCCGAACCTCAGTACAGATCTCTAGGGAATGAGGGTGGCTTTCGGCAGTGCCTGTGGCAGTGGATAACATGTTAGGCACAGTGGCTTTCGACCAGAGCACTTTTTTTTTCTTTTAAATTGAAAAACAACGTTCTTTTGTTTTGATAAATGGACATTTCCATCGTTTTGTTTCTGGAGTTGATCCCAGAGCCATGTGTGTTTGTTAGGCAGATGAGCTATATCTGCAGCAGGCATTTCAGTCTTGATGGGCTCTCTAAGGGGTAATGACACATCTCCTGCAGAGAAAAGGGGACAGATAGCTATTTATAGAGTCCATCACCAGAGGTTCCATGTCTTCCCTTGGTGGAACTTCCCTCACAGTGCATGATGGGATAATCTGGTGCACGATTTGCAGTCTTTCCAATAGGAAGTACTGTTCAATTGTATCCTGTTCAGTTGTATCCATAATCTGCTAATTACTTAAAACTTACTCCAATAATGTCTAGCTTAAAGGTTTTTTCACTGTTTACTTTTTAATTGTGTGTGTATGAAAGAGAGAGAGAGAGAGAGAGAGAGAGAGAGAGAGAGAGAGAGAGAGAGAGAGAGAGAG
>NW_021620534.1:1372933-1376043 GCF_004785775.1 Grammomys surdaster | reverse complement strand
GAGAGAGAGAGAGAGAGAGAGAGAGAGAGAGAGAGAGAGAGAGAGAGTGTGTTTTGGGATGAGGGTTAGAGGCATGATCTGATGAAGGATCTTGTATTTGGAGGCGTGGTGTCTGGTTGAAAGGTGCTTATGTAACCTCTGATGACCATTCTTGCTCTTCTCCATTACAGATGTGCACCTGAGCTGTTCAGAGACATTAAGCTCAGAACTGTGTCTTTTGCGATAAAAGGCTGATATTTTTCAATCCTATGATTATAGCGCCTACTTAGTAAGTGATTAAGAGACTTTTTGTTACCAGCTGACTAGCTTCACTTTAAAGATGTCCGCCCAGTTGCAACCAAGCACTCATGATTTCTGAAACTTTCCATGGCTCACGTGGGGTGGTTCTATCCCATGTTCCTGTGCTGTGGGAATGGCTATGCTGCACCAAAGATGTTTACCATTCTGATCCTATGAGATACAACTACCTACCTCATAGCCTAGCCTCGATCCCTTCTCTGTCCATGATGCTACCAAAACAGCCACCCTAAATTAGCAAAGAATGGTGCTTGCTTGTCTGTACCACATACATAAAGTAGCAAAATTTGTCAGTCTTGCAGGGTTTCTTTTTTTTTTTTTTGGATTACATTATTTCAATACTATTATTATTTTTTGTGAGTTCTCTTTTTCCCTTTTCAGTGGATTATGTGATATTTAAAACAGGAAGCTAGTGGATGCTTTTGATTGTTGCATCCCCAACCCTGGGAAGAGGGGCAGGGGCATAAGGCTACCTAGAATGAGGAGTTGTTTTAAATTTAATTTTCCAGTAGCTAGTTGCTACAGCTATTCTGGGCAAATGGATGAACATCGAATAAAGAAAATGAACCGATAAATCAATATTAACATTTCCCTTTTTGTGGCCCAGAATCAATCATAAAATCATGGCTGGGTCCCAATTTTTTGGCACTAATCAAAATGACAACCTTGGCTGTCGGGCTTATTCCTTCACACGCTGGCTTTTGGGGGACAGAGATAAAGCGTGGAAAGATGGAGTGCTGTATTTTTCCACCAGAGATGCCGCTTGCTTTGTTCTTGTTCCGTTTTCCCTTTAAGAGGCCATCAAGGCCTCTGGTCCAGGGCCATGTGCTAATGTTACATTGTCACTCTTATGCTACTTACAGCACGAACACACCCTTTCCTTCTTCCTCAGATTCTAAGCCCCACTCTCCCTCCAACCCCTAATGCTCAGTTCCCCAGTAAGTATCCTATCTGGAGACTTTCATTTATAAGTAGTGCTCTGCTTACAAGGGAGAGAGATGTCAGCAAAACTGGCTAACACAACAGTAAATGGAAGTATGGGATCCTTTGTTAGAACTAGCAAGAGTTTCAGGATCGGGCCATCAGTTAAGCGCAGCATCTCTTAAGGGGTACTTGCACAGCTCTGTGCCCACTAGCACTGGCCCACGATCAGATACCTTCTTGGAAGGCTACGTTGGAGGATGTTTGGAGACTCAGCTTCTCTGGGTCCTGGGCATGCAGAGCTTGATCCATGCTTCTTCCTTTTCTGATCTTTTCTAGCGATGCTGTCTCCTACAGTCTCAAGTCTCTCCTCACGGTCTCAGGTCTATCTTCTGTTCTTTACTGGCTCTTCTCTGACTTGGAAGTCCATCTTTCCGTGCTCTAGCTCTGGATCATTCCCGAAACATCTCTGAGGGTGGATTATCTTGTGTCCGTTATCTGTTGACTCTTGACTTCAGACGCCGCAGTTTCACCTCTTTCCTCTCTGCCTTTCCTCCATCACTCTGATCCTTGTCTCCTGGGGCCCTTCCCTGTGTATCCACAGTGTAAATGTCTATGAACCACTCTCCTTGCCTCTGTCTCTCTCCGCACACCCTCCATCCTGCTCTCTCGGAGTGGAGCGTGTCTCTCCTCTCCTGAGAACCCTCCATGGTTCCCACCTCACACATCTCATCTTACCTTTGAGTCTTAATCTGCTCTCCTCTTTACTTTGGCCCAGACACCCTGGACTCTGCTTTTTCTAGGCAATGGCAACAGTATTTGTACAAAGGAAAGGTTGTACTTCGTGTTCACCGAAAGTAGCCTGCTCCTCCCCCAGATAACCACGTGGCTCACCGCTGCTCAGGCTTCGGGCCTTCTTCAAACGTCAGCCCACCCTCGCTTGCTCCAAAGTCTGCTCCACGTTTTCTTTTCTTTCTTTATCACTTTTCACCATCTGCTGTAAAAAGTATTGTACTCATGTATTTATTTATTGCTTACATCTCCTTTCTAGAAAAACTGCAGGAAGCCAGGGATTTCTGGGGGCTTGTTTTTCCCCAAGTCCCCAGTACCTAACCAGCATGTTACCTAGTACCTAACCTTTCGACACTGCAACATAATACCGTTATCTACAAAGTTCATGCTTGAGGACTGTGGAATTTAATTACAAGAAAAAAATTAAAAAATTTATAATGTTTTAGCTAAGTGTATGATTTTGTGTTGGGCTATACTAATGGCTATCTCGAGCTACAAGCGACTATACATGATGCATGGCTCACAGGCCGCAGGTTGGACACTCTTAGGAGAGGGCCTGACATAGCTGGTGTTCACTTAATGTAGGATGAAACTTTGCCAGAATTGGGCTTCATTGATTATTTCCTGGTATATTAATTGATTATTTCCAGCTGTGTGACCATGGCCTGCTTGGACATCACCTCCTGAAAACACACACACACAGACACACACACACACACAAGCATGCATGTGCAGACACACACAGACAACAGGCACACACGTACACACATGTGCGTACATGGGTGCACACACACATGGGCATACACATACACACACATAGAAACACACACACATGCAAGCATGCATGTGCAAGCACACACAGACACAGGCACACATACATATTTGCACACAAACACAGGCACACATACACACATGTGTGCACACACATAGAGACACACACAGACACACATTTACTTCTCAGCCATTTATTCAGACTTTGGATCAAAGAGAGATTTATCCCTGACCTTATGTTATTTACATGCTATAAGAAACAAAGAAGAGTAACAAGGGAGAGAGAGAGAGAGAGAGAGAGAGAGAGAGAGAGAGAGAGAGAGAGAGAG
>NW_021620534.1:1350995-1372923 GCF_004785775.1 Grammomys surdaster | reverse complement strand
GAGAGAGAGAGAGAGAGAGAGAGAGAGAGAGAGAGAGAGAGAGAGAGGGAGAGGGAGAGGGAGAGAGAGGTGAAGAGGATATTTCTTATGACTGTGGTAAGAGCATAGTCAGTGGCTCTGAGGTTCTATCTTAGAAGGCTTCTTTGAGGAGGTGATATTTTAGAAAACCCCACATTGGAAATAAAAGCCACTGCAGGTAGAGCATATCAAGGCAGTGGTGAGCCTAGGAAGACGAGGTGGTAGGCGCCTTGCAAGGCAGGTAAGCAGTTAGAATTCTCATCTGGGGTCTTGTATCTTTAACAAGCAGAAAGCCCCTCCTGGCTCTCAGGGCTTAGCATCTACAGACTCCGATGCTGTCTTTTGGAGAATAAATCATGGTCTTTGGAGTCAAATATCTGTGGATCTCAATTTCATTTCTACCATTTGGTTTGGTTTTGTGAGATACATTTACTCAGCCTGTGCTTACCGTTTGCTCCTGGGCATGGTGTTACAGATATTTTGTCCCTTGGAGATTCACCTGCCCTTCTCCCAGATGGGAGATCTTTTGAGGTTGCCGGGGGCAGGGATTGGGGACTCCTGCTATCCTATGGGTTATTTCTTCATTGCTGGATTTGGGGAGACCAGGGGAAATCTTGGAGAGCAGTTTGAGGCAGCAGCTTAGTACCAACCATACAGAGATACAGTATTTTAACAGTGACTCATGAGAGAATGAGCCCAGCGGAGAGGATATAAGGTTATAACATGGTGAACATGGTGACCATTTCCACCAGATGCCTGCTGCTCTGTGACTGGGCAGGGAAATACAGAGCACTTGACTTATGTGGTCTTATTGATTTGTGTATATTCCCAGTCAGGAAGCATGTGGTCAAGAGAATAGGCTCAAAAACAAGTTCGAGCTTAGGCTGTTTCCCTATTTAGAATACAGTCTTGGTAAGTCACTGGTGCTCTCTGGGTCTCAGTCTCCTATGGAAAGAGGCCATAATAAACATCTGGAGAAGATGCCACTTCCCTAGGGTTGGTGTGAGCACCTAGAGGACTTACGTAGCTGACGTAGTTGAGCAGCATCTTAGGTACATGGCTGAGTTGCTAAAGCAGAGTGTCTGGGAACAGTGGGACATAAAGGACAAAGCTGTTGAGACTATACAGTCAAAGATGAAGGGGCTGACATCAATGGAGAGACTTCATACTGCTTTGTCCTGTGGCAAAAGGTGAAAGGGCAAGACAGTGGGAGAGAGCAAGAGACTGGGGCTGAACCTGCAGTTATGAAAAGTCCGTTTTCACCAGTGAATCTATTCCCAGAATAATGACATGATTCACTGGGAAGAGAAGCCTTGTGACATAAACACTGCGTATACTTACATTTTTCTGCTGCTTACGGTGAACTTTACCTGTAATTCTAGCGCTTGGGGAGGTTGAGGAAGAGTTGCTGTAAGTTTGAGGCTAGCCTAGGATACATGATGAGTTTGAGTTCAGTCCAGATTACATGGCAAGTTTTAGGCTAGCCTGGGTTGCATATTAAGACCCAGTCTCAAAAAGAAAAAAAGTATTAGTTTTCAACATCTTGAGGATTACACTGTAGTTCTTGAACTTTGACATCCTAAGTTTAATTTCCAATCAATTGGAATCAAGGCCCTTCTACAGGACTTTCTCCAGTCAAAGTAACAGAAAACGAAGAGATAAAAAACAAAGAGGTAAGAGTGCGTATTCCAATTGCTGGGAAATCCAAATCAGTGAATGACCTGGATATTCTTACAAAAGTGGTGATTATAAATTCAAAGTCATAAAACAAAACACTCCTGGTGAGAATCATATGAATAAAATCAAAAGATACACCTTGCTGTGTTGCTGTCTTTCAAATTTTGGGATTATAGGCATGTGCTACCATGCCAATCTAAAGGCAGATTTCTTTTTCATTGTTGTTGGGTTTTGTGATGTAGAGTCTCATGTAGCCCAGGTTGGCCTGAAACTCACTACCTTGAACTCTTGACAGTCCTACTTCTTCTTCCCAAGTGTTGAAAAGACATGTGCTTGAAATCATGCATTTTCTAATGTATACTAATATTGATATTATTATTTCTTTGTGCTCAGTATTTTATTGTCATTGAGGTATATTTTAATATACCACACAAAAATGTTAAATTTACAGTTCCACGGTACTGACAAGATCAATAGAATTGAATAAAAGGAAGGTAAGTAGGCTTATATATATGGTCAAATGAATTTTGTCAAAAATCCTGAGACAGTTCAACAAGGAAAAGTTAATTCAAGAAATGATGCCAGAACAAAATAATACACTTAAAAATTTTAAATATGGATTATCATCCTAAAAATTAAAATATAAACTATAAAGATTTCAGAAGAAAAAATTCCTGATCTTGAGTAAGAGGTGAAAAAAGGAAATCAAATGAATTGTATCTCATCAAAAAATTTTAATTTACTTATCAAAGGACACTATTAAGAAATTCAGAAATGGAGGTGGCTCTTTAGACTTCCAAAGTATGAGCTGACAAGATGGTTTGTCAGGTAAAGGCACTTGCTGCCAAGCCTGATGACCAGAGTTGGATCCCTGGGACCCACAGGGTGGAAGGAGACTGGCCACACACAAGTTATCTTCTGACCTCCACACATGCAAGCTCACATCCTAAATAAACTACACGACTACAACATCTCAGCTGTCACTCTCAGATCTAGCCCTCCTTTTCCTAAGCCCACTGTGAACTGCAAATTGTCCTCCAATTTCCTTTAATGCCCTTTTAGCAGGAGGCAGCCATTTTTCTCATCTCCTTCTTTCTCTCCCTCCCACCTCTCTCTCTGATTTAATTTTTTATTTTATGTACATGAGTACACTGTAGCTGTCTTCAGACACACCAGAAGAGGGCATCAGATCTCATTTCAGATGGTTGTGAGCCACCATGTGGTTGCTGGGAATTGAACTCAGGACTTCTGGAAGAACAGTCACCACTCTTAACCACTGAGCCATCTCTCCAGCCCATCTTCTCTTCACCTTTAGAAGATGGAAGGCCATTTTCCTAGACTGAATTTCTTCCAGTGGTAAAAGGCATTGCCTGAAATCATGTTTCACACTATTACCTGCTCTGACTCTTGAGAGTATCTCATCATCTTATGGGGACACAATGATTCATACAGATGGACCATTGTAGGTATTGTGGCACTGGGTCTTGAGGCAAGGCTTCCGCCACTGAGCTAGTCCCTCAGCTTCCTTAAAACCATTATTATTATTTTTTTATTAAATATGCCTCATAAAATCCCTTTGCTTGAAAGGAATGTACACATTTACTTTTGAATATTTTTCTAAAATTATTCTGAGCATGAAAGACTCGTTTTCTATAGTCCAAATTTTCTTACATACAGATCTAATATAAACAAACAGAGTAGGCCCTACATCACAGAGGGTCGTCAACCTTCTCCAAACAGAGCTGCCATCTAGGGACCAAGTGTTCAAACACATGGGCCTCTGGGATCTGTACTAGTTAGTTACATGGGTCTCTGCGAGCTGTACTAGTTAGTTACATGGGCCTCTAGGGGATTATACTAGTTAGTTACATGGGCCTTTGGGGCACTATACTAGTTAGTTACATGGGCCTCTAGGGGACTATACTAGTTAATTACATGGGCCTTTGGGGGACTGTACTAGTTAGTTACATGGGCCTCTAAGGGATTATCCTAGTTAGTTACATGGGCCTTTGGGGCACTATACTAGTTAGTTACATGGGCCTCTAGGGGACTATACTAGTTAATTACATGGGCCTCTAGGGGACTGTACTAGTTAGTTACATGGGCCTCTAGGGGACTATACTAGTTAGTTACATGGGCCTTTGGGGGACTATACTAGTTAGTTACTTTTCTATTGCTGTGATAAAACACCATGACCAAGGCTAATAGAGGTCACGTGAGCTGAGAACTCAAGTTCAAGATTGCCATTGATTACATAGCAAGTTCGAGGCCAGCCTGGGGTACAAGAAACCCTTACACACACACACACACACACACACACACACACACACACACACACACCCAAATTGAGAAGTTCTTGAAACCCAAAAAGTAAAAGAAAGAAACTGGGTGAGCCAGCAGGGGGAGCTTTGCGCAAAGAGCAGACCAGGGGCACAGGCACCCTTTTCACTGGACACAGAGTGGATGAGGACGGATGAGGAAGGACTAGGTCAGGACAAAGGAAGAAGAAAAATTAAGTGCTAAAGGGAGTCAGGGAGCCGAGAAGGCTGTTGGGAAGAGCACCTTAACGACTGTGCCGCCATCTTTGGCAGTGGTTCTCAACCTGTGGGTTTTGACCCCTTTGTGGATCACATATCAGATATTCTGCATATCAGATATTTACATTATGATTAATAACAGTAGCAAAACCACAGTTGTGAAGTAGCAACATAATAATTTTATGGTTGGGGTCACTGCAACATGAGGAACTGTATTAAAGGCTTGCAGCGTTAGGAAGGTTGAGAACCATTGGTTCAGGTTCTGCTGTCTCCTGCTGATGGTCAGGTGGCCCCATCCGAGAGGTGACGGTGGAGGCTGGGTAGCCAGTTCTGTGTGTGAGCCTCCAGATGGTGTGGAAGTGTTCCTAGGTGCAGCAGCCGCTCAGTTTTCTTAACAAAATGAAAAAAACAATCTTCAAACTGAAAATCTGTTCTCAGGTCAATGAGAAAGGTGACAGATGATATGTTTCTAGCTTCCCTGTCGATTATCCATTGTGTTATGACGACTGTATGTGGAAACACTGCAGATAAAAGTGTCTCAATTAAGACTTTAATTTAGATTTAATAAGAGTTATTATATGCTAATAAAAGATCAATTAGCAGTTAAATAGCCATTGATCCAGGTACAATAAGTTCGCCAGAAAGACATCAAGTTGTCACTGAAGAACTGGAGATTACAAGAGCAACATGTGAGCAATTAGACCCTCAATATATTCAGGATGTAATGAATGTCAATGCATTTAATTGCTGTTTAACAAGGAAACCTAATGTAAAGTCTCACGCCTATTAACTCACCTACCTGTTCTTGCTTCTTCAGTAGGCTCACCTATTCATCAATGCATCCAGCAACCGACTAAACGCACACCAGGTAAAGAGAGAGGAACAGCAGTACTAGGTATGGCTCCACCTTCAAAGGACTTAGAATTCAGCAGTGAAACAGAACCCTCTGAAACCGACATAAAGGGACAGGGTGGAAAGTTCTGCGTTTTTCAGATGTCTTCTGATTAGCTCTCAACTGGTGCCATTGCTTACTGAAAATTCTCTCACGGCGAAAACAATTTTGTATTGTTGGGAATCATGATAAAGGGGGTGCTTGTTATTCCGTCAGAATACAGCGAATCTGACCAATACAGCAAATAGGAGTTGGCAAAATCTCTATGGTTTTGTGTTCTCGTGATCCGACAGGAAAAGCTGAAGTTCTCTTTCCTCTTCGTGGATGATGAGAGGAGAGGATGTTACACATTGGCTTTATACCATGATCTGAGAGAGATCTTTCCAGGAACCTCAACGATATTAATTACTCAAAGGGCGATCTGTGTCTCTAGCTCTTTCCTGGTGAAAGCTGGACCTATTACAGGACTCAGTGGCTGGACAAGTATCAGATCCCATTTTATATGTCATGACCTAACAGGTCCCAAATATGCTCTCATTAAGTCTTCCATGAGCATTGGCCTTGGTAAAAGTTTGATGGGGGATTAGATGAACTTAAAGTATTTCAAATGTAAGTCAGTCAGGAACTTGGAGAAGAGATGTATTACAGACTATACATCCACACATGCATGCGTGTGTGTGTGTGTGTGTGTGTGTGTGTGTGTGTATGTATGTAAGAGAATATGAGAATTAATCTAGGGGATTCTTCTGGTCCTCCTCCTGACATTGGGAAGGAAACCCCAGAAACTTGGAAAATCAGACCACGTACAGAGAAGGAGCTTAAATTGCAATTGTAAAGAAAATACATAAATCAAAGAAAAACAATCTGCTTGAAAACTTAAAAAAAATACTTTGAAGATGGGCTGCAATTGTTTCTCTAGGCTGATTCCGATTTGATTTGGTGAGTTGTTTTTTTTTTTTTTTTCACAAAAACACCAGCTTTGAAAACTCCCTTTAATCTTAGAGATGGTGTTCCAACAGCTCTCTGAGTTGGGTTTACTTCCGAACAGGAGGTACTCACTATATGAACACTCCCTGTGTGGGGCTGGGGGAACAGGCAGCTCCCGGCCGTGCCTGTGGAAGGAGGTTCATAGGCACATGGACAAAGGACGGATACACAGGGCCAGCCCAGCACTGACCTAGGCGGTGAGCATCGTAGGCCTCTCTCAGCTTCAGATCTCATTTTATCAGATGTGAAAACTGGTAAAGGCTTGCCCAGAGTAACTGTTTTACAGTTAAGCTGCCTCCCCACTCTTGGCAATATGAAGAAAAATGGAAAGTAAAAGAATTAGGATGAAGTAAACTTTGTGTTTGCTTTTTTCCTCAGACTTTCCCTTCCCCTAGAGGAGTCTGGGTGGGAGCATGCAGGACATCACTGAATAAGTTAATCCGAACCATAGTACACAAGGGGAGCTTCCATTAGCGCCTCTTCACACAAACCATGGGCTTAAACAGAGCAAAACAGCGATTTGAATAGCAAGCACTTAGAAAACATCCCTCGTTCTCCACCTCCACGTCCAACAGCCCTCCCCAGAGCAGGCACAGCATTCTGAGAGGAAAGGAAATATCCCTCCTAAGCACACCAAGTGCAACAAAAGCCAAGTTAAGAAGGTTAGCGACTTAGTTGTCTCAGCAACATGTCATCAAGTTGAGATGAGTAGGAGGCACCGATAACAGGAGGGAGAGGGAAACATCAAAAGCCACAAAGAGGAACAAGCCGGGTGCCTCACAGAGCAAAGCAAAGCCCCTTTCTCTGCCGTTTCATTAAGAGAAACTTAACTTTTAAACAGCCACTCAGAAAAGCCGCAGCGAATCTGCTTCTGTGTGACCCGCGTCAGCGGTGTGTGTTAAGAAATTGTGTTATCAGCATTTCCTGTGTGGCACCCCGTTCAAAAGCAGAAGTGTTAAGGATGTCCATATAATTCCATGGAGAAAACAAAAATAGAGTCCTCTTAAAATGGGATTTGATGTTCCAAAAACATTTTATCGGAAATTAGTGCTGTGGGATAAATAACACAGAAATGACCAGATGTACATTACTTTGCTTATCCGAGCTAAAACTCATCATAATATCATAGCACAAAATGAGACAATTGGACATTCTAGAGTCTGATTTTCTCTGCCCTCATAATGTTCAAGATTTTGCTGACGTTTGGTTTCTAGGAAGGAAGTTTCTGATTGTGGAAATGTGAGATCTGTATTCTCAGAGAGGGTTTGCAAACTCACTCCAGGACCAGTTAGAAAATGAACTCGGGACAGAGGAAGAGGCAGGGGAGGCAGGAGGGAACCAGCAAATTTGTCACAATCAAGTTATTAGGAAAAAAGATTCATTTACTTTTCTTTTATATGTATGAGTGTTTTGCCTGCACGTCTGACTTTGTAAACTTACATGCCTGGTGCTCAAAGAGTCTGAAGAAGGCGTTGGATCCCTTAGAGCTGAATTTACAGGTAGCTATGAGCTGTCACCATGTGGGTGCCAGTAGCAGAACTTGGATCTTCTTTCTGCAAGAGTAGTGGGTACTTTTAATGGCTGAGCTATCTCTTCGGCCCTCTAGAAAATGTTTTTATTCTGAGTCAAAAACCTACCTTCAAGTAGCTTTCCAAATAAATTCTGCCATTTCAGCCATGCAGCATGAGCTGGTTTCCCCTGAGGCCATTTCTTCTTTTGTGATCCAACTACCTTCTCCTCTCCGGGCCAGAGATTCTTAATCCACAGCCTCTAACCAGCGCCAGCAGCCTTATCTGTGAAGCTGATAGAGGATCAGACCCTCTGGTTGGGTATGTCCTTGCAAGCTGTGGGGCAGAGAGGCCTCCTCAACATCTGGAGAAAACTCAAAATTGAGAGCAGCTCCAGGCTAAGAGTCCTGCATCCCCTCAGCTCTCCTGTCTCCACTCATGGATCCATTCACATTTATCCATTTAGTTAACTTAATGGTCCATCGCTCTGTAGACTGGGACTAGGGATCAAGATACCAAAGGCACAGCCTGTGCACCCAGACAACAGATGACTTGGGGAGCACTGCTTGTCCTCTGGTTGGCCAGTTGGTTATACTTGTCAGATATGTACCCCCAAAAGGACTTCTTCCTCTCTAAAATGTAACATTTATTTCATCTGTTATCTAAAAGGCGGGCATGAGAGAAACTGTTCAAGGCTTTATTGAATCCAAAAGATGACCGAGTAAAGGTTTGAATGATAGGACGAGTGTTTGGGAGGATTAATGTATGATTAGTGTTCAGGACTAAGTTTGGAGGTGCTTCTAAATTGCCCCAGGAGAGCATCTTCCTACCACACATGTATTTGTGTAGCTGTTGCCTAGATTGATACTGGGCCATGTGATTTACTTTGGCCAATGGGGTATCAGCATTCTTAAAGCAAGCAGCAACTTAGTAACTGCTTATGCATTTGGCTTTGCTGTCTTGGTCTCTGCCTCTGTCTCATGTGGGAGACCAGTTTTTTGTGGTCTCCTTGAAGATGCGGGATGAAGAGTGGCCCAGAGAGTCTCCCCATTTCAACATACTGCAGTATCAAGAGGACCTCCGCTTCTGAATGCAGCTCAGTGAGTTAGTCCAGGTGAGACCAGCAAGGAGCTGCCAGCCAGCCCACAGAGTTGTGAAAAATAACCAAGTATTGGTGTTATAGATGTTTGGTTTGTTATGCTACAGTAGATACCTGATGCCAGAGAGGACCAGAAGGAGATTTGAGGAGGAGGGTGATCTGTATTTCAGGGACTATAGAGTGAAATTAAACTTATGTAATCCTTTGCTCAGAAAGCTGGGCCAGGTGATGAAATGGTCTCATTGTCTGTCCAGTATTGTTGTGTTTACATAAGAATATTAAATGAGAACCATTCTGGATAGGCTCATGTATTTAAACACCTGCCAGGTTGATTGTATTTAGACACTTAGGGTATTGTTAACACATACTTGTGTGTCTATGAGAGCACTTCTGGAGATAACCACTATGTAGGTAGCAACTGAAGGAGAAAGATGAGCCCTAAATGTGGGAACAGCATGTAATAGCTGGACATAAATTTGAGTTGGGCTTAGTAGACAGCACTTTAAAATATCTTGTCTGGGGTCACATAGCGGCTGTCATGTGATAACACTCCTGGGCCAGATGGGCGAAGGTTTGGGGAGGTTGGTGCTAGTTGCCCGTGGTCTAGTCCGTGGGACTCCAATGGTCTGTTTCTGTCCATGTGACCTCTCAACCTCCTCAGTCTTGGTTTCGTCACATGGTAGTCTCAGAGTCCGTATAAAAATGAAATATAAAAAGGAGTTGGGAATATATCTCAGGGATGGGGCACATGCCTAGTGTATGTGAGGCCCCAATGCTCATACTCCAAGCGAAGGAAATATAGAGAGAAACAAGCAGCTAAAAAGAGAACAACTATTTTCCAAATTCTTATTGCCTATTAGTCTAATACTTTTAAGCGAAAATCATTCTAGGTGGCTCTTTCTGTGTGTGTTCATGTGCACATGAGAATATGTGGCCGTGAGTCAGCCTCAAATGTCCTTTCTTAGGAGAGACCCATGTTGATTTTCTCGAGACAGGATGTCCCACCAGGACCTGGGGCTTGCAGATTGGATTAGGCTAACCAGTAAGTCTTGGGAATCTGACTGTCTCTGTCATTCCTGCCTTGGGAGTACAGTAGTGTACCCCACTATACCAAGCTTTTTATGTGGGTTTTGGGGTTCAAACTCAGATCCTCACTCTTGTGGGGAGAGCAATTTTCTGAGATATTAATAGCTCCACATGTCCCCACGTAGCTCTTTAAATATGCGAATGGAATGAAAAAATGCAGAATAATTTTGTGAAAATTGGGTCTTACTCTACACTTTTAGAAAAATGGAAAAAAAAAGCCCTAAACTGAATTTTCCTAGAAGAATAGGAGGAAAAGAAACCAAAGAGAAACTAAAGGAATTATGAAACTTCAGATAATGTGTTTTTATTGGAGAGATATTAGATCCTAAAAGTTCTCCCTAAGGTTACAAAACTGATTATAAAAAATTAAGAAAGCTGGAGTTTTTTTTTAAAGATCCACATTTAATTTGAGACACATTGATCGCCTTTCTGCTGTGAAAGATAAGGAAATTAAAACTTTTAATCTTCCTCTCACCTCATTTTCTACTCTCCTCATCTTTTGAGTTCTCAGTAATGTCTAAAAAAGTCATAGTATAAATTATTTCTATTTGATAGTTATAATTCTATAATTACCTTGGTTTACTCTCATATCTATCATTAAATGAATTTGCTCCCGTCCAACCACAGCCTCAGTCTTTTTGAATTATTTGTCTTTTTAACACTGTGATTTGGCTTTGGCCTTCTGAATTTTCTTGCATTCTCTTCAAGATGAACCCACTGGGCTTCCTTCCAGTCCTCACGACTTGCAGGTTTCTCTTGGTTAGCATCAAGTTGCATGATCTGGATAGAAAGGTTTAGTGTGTCAGTTCTTTCCCCATAAGGCTTTGAAGTTTGCACTGTGGCCTGTCATAGGTCCTGTATCCATCCTCGATGGGCTTGGTTTTACAGGAAGGGTTGGAGGGACTTTAAACTCCATGAGTTTAGTATTGAAAAGTTTGTTATCTTTATATATCTGGCATTTATTCCTTAAAGTTGACTATTTTTTGTTTTTATTTTATTTATTGAAAAAATTTTCATACAGTTTATTTTGACCATGTTCCCCCCTCCCCCACCCAAATACTTCCTATACAGATTCATGATAGGTGACCTTTTAAAAGGATACCCAATAATCCTTTCATTTTCAATAAATCTTTGGTCCTCAGCAAGGAAAGGAAGTCATGTTGACAATTGCTGTACTGAATTTTCCTGGGTACCTGATGAGCTTTTCTACTGCAGCAGGGATTTTCTTGTGTTCTACCACTAGCTGTGTTTCTGTCCTGCTTCTGTTTCTGTCCAGAGGTAATTCCTGTGTGGGGTGGCCTTGGTGCTTCACATTATCTTTTGAGACAAAGAGTCTCCAAAACTCATCTTTTCTTTTCAAGATTCATAGTAAAAAATAAGCTGGGCCTGTATTTGTATGAGCCTTTAAGGTCCAGACCTGCCTGGGCCATGAGGGAGTTAGGGCCTGGATTACTTAGAGTCCTGGTTTAAAGAGCCAAAGTCAAACAGAAGGCTGAGATATAGCTCCTGGGATGTAGGAGGTCTTGGGCTTAATTCACACACACACACACACACACACACACACACACACACACACACACGAAAGATAAATGGTAAAAGGGTCCAAAGCCTCATGGAAGTCCCTCTGATGGATGGAGGGAAGGAGACCAAAGAGTGAAAACAGATTCAAAAATGCCGCCAGCACTGTGTTCATTACTGAACAAATTTGCAGCTCAACCAGACAGGAATCTTGGATCTCAGGTAGATGTCATGAAAATCCTTTGCTTTTTGAATCAGTTGCAAGAAACCATTTCTTTTGTATGTATTTCTGTGTTTGGTGTATGTGTGTGCATGTGTGTGTGTCCATATACATGTAGGTCCATGTGTATGTAAATATGGAAGATGGAAGTCAACATTGGGTGTCTTCCTTATTCACCTCATTTTGTTTTTTTTTAATGTAAATTTTAAAATTTTTTTGAGAATTTCATACATGCATGCAATGTATTTAGATTATATTTATCTTCCCTCATCCTAATTACTTCTGGCTCCATACCCCAACTTTATGTCTTATTGATTGGTGGATTGATTGTAGTCTACTGAGTCTAATTGTGCTGGCCATATGTTCATGAGTGTGAGGCCATCCACTGAAGCGTGTCCACTTTAATTTTTGAGGCAGGGTCTCTCACTGAACCCAGAGCTTACTGACTGGGCAAATGACCAGCTCCAGGGACCAGTCTATCTCTTTCTCTCCATCACTGGAGTTATGGACATGTGTGCTGTGTCTGCTTTATAAGTAGGTACCAAGGATCATAAAATTCAGGTCTTCTGGCTTTTTGCTGTTGTTGTTGTTGTTGGAAAACTTTTTACCAACAGAACCATCTATCCAGCCTTCAAGAAACCATTTCAAGAGACCCTTGCTGTGACAGTGGCTAAGGGGTCTAGAGGAAAAGGTCCTTTCCTGCACAGCTAACTTTGGGAACCTAGGAGCATCAGGAACCCATATTCTGAGACCTGGCTTGTAGTCTACCTCTAGCTTGAAGGAGAAACAAAGTGAGCCTCACAGTCTGAGCCACAGGCTGGAGTGAGGCTCACAACCTCTATGGGAGACAAAGAACAGAGGCAAATCACTAAAGGCTGTAGGGTCTACCGCACAACAGTGGGAAGCCTATAACAGACCTATCCATACTTACAGGCTGAATGATGCTTGGAGTGCTAATACACTGGCTGGCCCATGAACTGCATGCACTAGTTGAGGGTCATACAATACAAAGACCAACTCAGGAAGCATGATCCCATAAAGGCACAGCTCTCAATGGGAGACAGGGAAAGATAAGCAAGGTGGCACAGAGACAGACTTTGTTCTTGAGCTCAGGCAGAGAGAAAGACCAAGACCCCATCCAACTTTCTTTCCTTCACTTTTATACTTCCCTTATTTAATATATAATTCCAATTTGTAGACCAGCTTTGTCATGTTCTGTTCTCTCTCCTTTTTAATTTTAATTAATACATGTGTTTGAAGTTGGCTTTTTTGAAGAAGTCAGGTTGGGCTGGGACCAAGGTCAGGGGTTCACCCAGTGTGTGCCTCCTGAGTACTGGGGATGTGTTCGGTTTTCTCTTTCCACTCTGCCTTGACCTTCATCGTTATTGCTGTCTCTGCTATTTACTTTCACCTTCCTTTTTTTCTCTGCAGCTCTAATAGTCTGCTTATTTCTTGTCATTCTTATATTTAGTAACTAGTATTTTAGTATACACCTAGTATATAATATATAATATAAATATATACTATACATATGTATATATATTATATATGTATATATACTATATATGTATATATACTATATATATATGTATATAATATATATTTAGTAACTATGTATTTCAGTATATATCACACTGGTCTTGTTCCTTTGTTTTCCCCAAATTATTGGAGTTGAAGGGACATGTTTTTATGTTTTAGCAGAAATCTTACCCATCAGTCTCTCTGCTTTTACTGTTGATGGTCTACCGTCAGAATGGTGATGAAGATCATGGAGGATGGGGCTGTCAGTTTAGCAACCAAGCTACATGCCTAGTCTAGAGGGGAGGAAAGACACCCTAGTCTAACCTAGTCCCAGCTGAATAGTAAAAACACTTCAACTGGAAGAATATGGGTGATTAAAAAATAATCCCACCAATTACCTTAATCTCAGATATAGAAGCAAGAAAAATAAAGGCAACATGACCCTTCAAAATTATTTATTCCACAGTAAGATTCCAATGACAATGAAATAGATGAGATCCCAGACAAAGAATGATTATGAGGATGCTCAAGAAGGGGCAAGAGAAATGGCTCAGCGCTTAAGAATGTGTACTGATTTTGCAGAGGATCTGGGTTTTGTTCCTAATATCATGTCAGGAAACTCACAACTGCTTGCCATTCTAGCTCTAAGAGATCCAATACCTCTAGCCTCCCTCCCCAGGCACCTGAATGGGTGTGTATACACCCACACACAGACATATAAATGAGTGAAAAAAAAAGAATGCTCAATAAAATCAAAGAGGACACACTGCTGAATGAATTAAAAGATTATATAACAAATAAAATATTGAAATCAATATAGTACCTAAAAGTGAATTCAGTAAGGAGATAAAAATTTTGAAAAAAGAAACAAATAAAAATTTTGGAAATGGGCCGGGTGGTGGTGGCGCACGCCTTTAATCCCAGCACTTGGGAGGCAGAGGCAGGCGGATTTCTGAGTTCGAGGCCAGCCTAGTCTATGGAGTGAGTTCCAGGACAGCTAGAGCTATACAGAGAAACCCTGTCTCGACAAAACAAAAAAAATTTTTTGGAAATGAAAAGAGCAACAAAGGCTTCACCAATAGCATGAATCAAGGAGAAGGCAGAACAGTAGGGCCTGGAAACAAGGGAGATAAATAAGAACATTTAGACAACAAAGATAAAATAATAAGAAATTACAATAAGAGTATGTGAGATACGTAGTACAGCATTAAAAAATCAAATTGATGAATCATGGAGATAAAAGGAGAAGAAATACCAGTAAAGGCATAGAAAATATATTCAATAAGCCAAAGTAGAAGAACCTATTGAAAAAGATGGCTATCTATGAGCAGGAGTCATTTAGAATGGCAGACAGACAAAATGATGAAATAATTTTCTCATATTATATTGATGTTTAGACATTAAGATGCAGAACAAAGAATATTGAAAGCTACAGGAGAGAACACCAAGTCACATACAGACAAATTTACTGTAGTAACATGCATGTTCCTTAAGAGGAACTCTGAAGGACAGGAGGGCATGAAATGTTATATTTCAAATCCTAAGAGATATTACCTGACAATCTAGATTACTATACCTAGAAAAGTTATTCTTCATTGAAAGAGAAAAGAAAGCTTTACATGATGAAAAAGCTAAAGGAATTCATGATCACTAAGCCAGCCCAGAAGATAATTGAGGAAATCTTACACACCAGAGAGGAGCAATACATCCATATGTTTGCAAGAAAGAATAAACAAATGAGGATTAGAAAAGTATCAGACATGTCTATGGCCATATGACCTGGAAAGCGCCTGATCTTGTCTCATCTCAGAAGTTAATCAGGGTTGGTACTGAATAGCAGTTGGGTGAGAAAGCACAGACTATTACAGAAATAACAAAATCATAGGAATTAATATATACCTGTCAATAATAATTGCAAATGTTAATGTTCTCAATTCTCTAACAGAAAGATAGAGACTAGCAGATTGGATTAAAAAGAAATTATTTCCTAAAAGAGGATCATCTCACCAGAAAAGATGGAAAAAGGTGAAAAGGTAGAACATGCCATGTCAAACAAATGGTGGAGCTGGAGAGTAAAGCAGTGTAGCTACCCCAACACCTGACACAATGGACTTCAAACTCAGGTTAGTCACAAAAGATAAGGAGGATCATGTTGTATTGACTGAGGGAACACTTAATTATATGTACATTATTTATTCTAAACATATACACACTGAATATCAACATAACCAATTTCATACATTTCATAGCATTACTGGATGATAAGGTACAGATTGAGCCTAGCACACCACGGTTGGTAACTTCATTATCTGCCCTAGTTTGTCTTTCTGTGATGAATCATGAACTAACATACATGTGGGCAGAAGGGTTCCTGCCTTGAGTTTATGCTTTAGCTTCTGTCAGGATGAATTGTAGGCTGTAAGGTGAAATCAGTCCTTTTCTCCACAAGTGACTAGACAAAAAAAAAAAAAAAAGCAAAATAGAAACCAATATGAAAGACTATGGAAAATGCGTACATTTGTGGACACTGAAGCACATGCTATTGCATTATGGGTAATCAGGAAGGGACTTCAATAGTTCCTAAAATTGAATGAAAATGAGAACATAATTTACCAGAACATGTGGGAAACAGTAAAAGAAGGAAATTTATAGCTATCAACAACTACATTAAAAACCAGAGAGATATTAAATGGAAACTTAATGATGCAATTCAAAGTCTTAGAAGAAAAAAAGAAGAATAAGAACAAACCAACCCCTAAATCGCTAGCCAGAAAGAAATAGTAAATATCTGGGCAAATAATGAAATGGAAAGAAACAGAATCATACAGTGAATTGATGAAACAGAGAGTTGTTTCTTTGAAAAGCTACACAAGATTGAGAAACCATTAACCAAATTAATCTAAAGAGAAAGAAGACCAAAATTAATAAAATGACAGATCAAAAAGATATAACCAATAGTAATAAAATTTAGAGGATCATTAGTATATACTAATTTAGAGGATCATTAGTATATACCTTTAAAGTGAATGTGTCAATAAACTGAAGCATTGAGAAGAAATAATACATCTCTATACTTATATGACATACCAAAATCAAAACAAGAGGCTGCAAATTTTAACAACTCTATGATAAGCAATGGTTTTGAAGTAGTAATTAAAAGTCTCCTAAATGAAGAAAACCAAGATCCAGATGGGTCCACCATTGAATTCTACCAGATCTTTAAAGGACTAGCACCAGAGATCCTCACTCTAGTCCATAAAATAGAAAAGAAAAGAATACTACCAAAGTCATTATGAAGCCAGGTATTAACCTGGCAGAAAACCAAGGACAAGGATACAACAGCAACTAATCCAAAACAAAATGACAGGTTATTCTCCCTGATTAACATAGATGGAAATGTTCTCAATACACTACTTCCAAAGTCAATTAAACAATACATTAAAAGGTTTCATCATGACCTAATGGGTCATATCCTCAGAATGTAGGATGCGTCAATATATACAAATCAAAAAATATATCACATTAGGATGACTTTGATGGTTACTGACAATTGTCAACTTGATAGAGTCTAGAGTCAACTGGGAGATTTGTCTCTTGAAGGCTTGTGTGGGATGATTTTGGTCATGATAACTGATGTGGGAAGACACATCTTCCCAAACTATATAAAACTCAGCAAGCAAGCTGAGTACTAGCACAATTCACCTCTCTGTGTCTTGTTTGTGCCATGTGCTCAGTTGCTTCAAGCTTCTGCCTTGATGTCCCTTACATGGTGGTCCCTTGAGCTATGAGTTGAAATAAAAAATGCTTTCTTTCTTAAGCTGTATGTGGCAGGGTATTTTATAACAGCAACAGGAAAAATAAATCATATGATCATCTCAATGGACATAGAACAGGTCTTTGGCAAAGTCTAACATTTCTTCAAGATAAAAGCTGTGAAGACATTAGGAATAGAAGGAACCTATCTCAATGTAATGAAACTGTTATGTGGGAAGTCTATAGCAAACATTGAATCAAGAAGGGAAATGCTCAAAGCATTTCCATTAACATCAGAGATGGAACAAGGGTTTTTCCTTTTCTATTCTCAGTTTTATATAGTCCTTGAAGTCTTAAGTAGAGCAATAAGACAAGAGAAAGAAAGAAAAGGATACAAATAGGACAGGAAGAAGCCAAATCGACCTAATTAGTAAAACATCTCAAAGATTACTCCAAATGACCCTTAGAATGGATAAACATTTTCTGCAAAGTATTAGGATACATCCTCATATAAACATCAGAAGCTATCCTACTTGTAAATAACAAACATGCTGAAAATTTGGAAAGCAATCTCACTCACAATAGTTAAAAAAAAAAAAACAAAAAACCTTGGCACAAGAACCAAGGTGGTGAAATATCTCTACAGTGAAAAATTTAAAACCCTGGGGGGGAAAATGAAGATATTAGAAAGTAGAAGACCTCTTATTCTCATGGATTGACATAATTAATATGAAAATGACTATAATATACAAAGTAGTCTATAGATATAATGAAATCTTCATCAAAATTTCAATTACATATAGGAATGGAAAAAAGCAATCTTAAAATTCACGTGGAGCAGAAGCTATCCTGGATAGCCAAAGCAACCATGAACAAAAAGAACTGGACAGAAGTATCAACATGCCTAACTTCAAGGTATACTACAGAGCCATAGTGATGAAGACTGCATATCATGGATAACAAAACAGACATGTCTTATAGACCAATGGAGTAAGTTAAATGATCCAGAGCTAAACCCACATAGCCATATAGGTTATACACAGCTATGTAACATGACTTTTTTTTTTTTTGTACAAAGACATACATTGGCTAAAATATACTGTCTTCAACAAATGGTTCTGGGAAAGCAGTAAATCTATACGCAGAAGAATGAAACTGGATGACTATTTCTCACTAAATAATAAAATGAATTCCAAGTGGACCAAAGACCTTAATGTAAGGCCTAAAATTGTAACTGCTAGAGAAAATCTAGGGAAAAGATGAAGATACAAAGACCCATGTGGTGATGTCTATCTCTAGACATCAGGAGGCTAAGGTAGTAGAATCAAGTGTTCAAAGGAAGTCTTGGCTACATGGTGAGTTCAAGGCTGGCCAGCCAACCAACCAACCAACCAACCAACCAACCAACCAACCAACCAACCAACCAGCCAGCCAGCCAGCCATCCAGCCAGCCAGCCAGCCAGCCAACCAACCAACCAATCAACCAACCAACCATCCAACCAAACAAACAGCCAACCTACCTAACTGAAATTAAAGCCACACTGAATTAAATCTTCCAACCTCTAAACCAACCAACCAACCAACCAACCAACCAACCAACCAACCAACCAACCAATCAACCAAATAAATAAAGGAAACAATACTCCAAGATGTAGGCCTGGAGAAGGCTTCTTTCAAAAAGATTTTCATATCCCTAGAAATACAACTAAGAACTGACAAGTAAAACTGTGTGTAATTAAAAAGTTTTTGTATAACAAAGAAAAAAGTTGAGCACACCTACAGGATAAAATAACACTTCTCTAAAATAACCATGCCAGAGGATGGTTATTACCCAGAACATGTAAAAGAATTAAAAAAATAAAATACCAAAACAATAACAATAGCAACATCCCAAAGCTGTAAACAGTCTAATTAATAGATAGGCTAATGAAATGAACACTTAGAACTTATGAAATACAGATGTGAAATAAATGTTCAATAGTTTTAGCCATCATAGGCCTGTACATTAAACTTCAGTGAAACTTCATTTTAATACAATTATAATAGCCATCAAAAAGCAAAAAAAAAAAAAAAATTCTGGTAAAGATATGAGGGAAAAGAAATCTTTATGTTCTTGGGTAATGCAAATTATCCCAGCAACTCTGGAGGCACCTCAACAAACAAGCAAAAAATAGAATAATTATCGACCCATCTGGCCCAGCTCTATCAGTCTTGGGTACATAGCTAAAGGAGTCTAGGTCAATGTACCCTGCACACCCATGTTTATTGCTGTACTATTCACAATAGTCAAGTTATGAAAGTGGCCTAGATGTCCATCAATAGATGAATGATAAAGAAGATAAACACACACAGACTGACACACACACACTCACGCATATATACAATAAGGAGTTTTATACAACTGCAAAGATGGAAATCTTGGCATTTGTTGAAGCAACTTGAGATTCTTACATTAAGTGAAATAAATAAGCTACAGAAAGGTGAATGTTGCACAAGTTTTCTCTCACTTGTGTTTCCTAGATTTTAATTAGATACATAGAAATCATTTTTATATATACTGGATCTCCATAAATATATGCGGCATGCTATAAATAATGGCATGACAATAAAAGTGTGGCTTGCTGGGGAAGGAAGAGTCTTGTGGGAGGGAGAGGAAGAGGATGGTATTTTGATGGTCAAAGGATAAGATGAACTATAATGACAATAGTCATGAAGCCCATAACTATGTACAAGTTTACATCTATAAAAAATAAGAGATAAACCCCATAAATTAATGACAATTATAAACATCAAAGCAACAGACACTCCACAATATATGTTGAATACCACTGAGTCCAGAGTCAAGAAAGTCATACAGATAATTTGTCTCATTTGAGATAGGTAAGGTTTCATTTTCCCAATGAAGAAAATGACTGTCAGAGATCTTCAATTACCCTAAAGTTCAAGGTCACACAACTAACGAAATTCAGAGCTATGGTACTGGAGAGATGGCTTGGTTGGTAAACACATACCTGTCCATGACATCACACACAGACACAGACACAGACACTGACACAGACACAGACACAGACACACACACACACACACACACACACACACACACACACACACACACACTTACTCACGAAGGTATAAAACCCAGAGTCATCCTTAAAATGCAAACTTGTTGCTCTGAAGCGATGTTGACTCCCATTACTCTTCAAGGAAGAGCCTAGAAGGTCATGTGCTGTTAGCTGGAGAGAGAAAGTGTGAAAGGAGAGACAACAGCTTTCCCAATTAGATGCAGAAAGTGTGACACCTCTGTCTATAGTAACAGTGCCCCACTGCCATCTTTTGAGAGACTTAGGGTATGTCCCTATCATGAGAGTGTATCCACAAAGGCAGCCACTGTTTCTGCTGATGCTGTTTGCTCATTGGCCAAGGGAAGTCACATGGTTGAATTTATGACCTTCCAGTAGGAGTTTAGGTCACTGAGGGAAGGGCGTAAATTCAAGGGGAGGTGACAAATTGAGGTCAATAATATAATCAACCACAGGAACTGGGAAAATAATTTAAAAGCAGAGGAAAAAATAGCAGTGCTCTCTTGAGAAGTAGAGTCACAAAATTGAGAGAGTGGGATATTATCTCTGGGGAGGCAGAGCATAGACACTGTGTAACTCAGGACCCCTCCTGGATGAGGATCTGATGTTGAATGTGGACAGAACTGTGCTCTTTAGTAAGTCAGACGCTGTGTCTTAGGCTCTGTTGACTCCAGACCTTCCTCTGTGCTATAGTGTAAAGGTGTGTCACTCCTGTCCTTTCCTTTGCTGATCTTCTGATACTTAACTCAGTGTTTAGCTAAGTAGGTTACTTAGAGTTGATGAGTTCCGAGTTCAGTGAGAGATCCTGTCTTAGTAAATGAACTGGAAAATGATGAAGGAGGACACTTATGTCAACTTCGGATCTCTACTTTCACATTCGTAGGTACAGGCATGCATGCTTGAGTGCATACATGCATACACACACATGCACATATGCAGGCACACACCCATGCCTGCACACATGCAGGCACAGAGCATGCACACATGCATTCATACATGCATGCACACATGCCTGCACATATGCAGGCGTAGAACATGCCCGCATGTACGCACACATATTTCATATGCACCTACCTCATATATATACAAAATGTAAAAGGAAAAAAAAGCCCTGGAAAATTGGATTTAGGGAAGTTGAAGCTGAACCCAGGATTCAGATCAAACAGGATCTAGATTAATCAGTGAAAGAGAGTGGATTACGTGCCTCCACTCTCAGACCAGAGAATTCACAATGTGCTGAGCTTAATCAGAGTTAATGGGGAGGTTGGGGGAGCCGTGCCTCAGAATGACTCACTGAAGAGTTAAAAAGCAAGGAAAAGGACAGCAAACACTTTTCTAGATTAAATAAAGAAGCATTCAGGGACATCTTTCTCCAAACACAAAGGCTGCCTCCAGCTGGCTGCCCTAGAGATACTGAAATTGCAAGGCTCAGTATGGAAGCAGACACACCCTCTCGCAGGTCCGTGGGGGGTACGTGAAGCCATGGTTTGTAATTACCTCCCAGCTGAGTCTTTGTGCACTTACATGGCTGGCAGAGCTGAAGCCGCTGCCACATCTCCTGGATTAATTTGAAACTGCCTCAAGTTATATTATTTTATGGATGTAAAGACATAATGTCAATTAAATCAATATTTAGGCTCTGAGGGTTTTTTTTTTCTTTTCTGTATACAATAGTGAGGATGGTGGCGAAGTTACAAAATTGTATTCTCATTTGGCTTTTAGTTGCCACTGGTGGTGATGTAACATCACTACAGTGTTGGAGAGAAAAGGGGTGGTAATTATGAGAGCTGTAAGTGTGCATGACTTCTGTATCAGTGAGAACCTCTGTAAGTGTGCATGGCTTCTGTATCAGTGGGAACCTCCATAAGTGTGCATGGCCTTCTGTATCAGTGGGAACCTCTGTAAGTGTGCATGGCCTCCTGTATCAGTGGGAACCTCTGTAAGTGTGCATGGCCTCCTGTATCAGTGGGAACCTCTGTAAGTGTGCATGGCCTCCTGTATCAGTGGGAACCTCCATAAGTGTGCATGGCCT
>NW_021620534.1:1350452-1350595 GCF_004785775.1 Grammomys surdaster | reverse complement strand
CATGGCCTCCTGTATCAGTGGGAACCTCTGTAAGTGTGCATGGCCTCCTGTATCAGTGGGAACCTCTGTAAGTGTGCATGGCTTCTGTATCAGTGAGAACCTCTGTAAGTGTGCATGGCCTTCTGTATCAGTGGGAACCTCTG
>NW_021620534.1:1285442-1350442 GCF_004785775.1 Grammomys surdaster | reverse complement strand
GTGTGCATGGCCTTCTGTATCAGTGGGAACCTCTGTAAGTGTGCATGGCCTCCTGTATCAGTGGGGACCTTTCCACAAGGGCCTTATGGGCTAACGTGAAGGCATGCTCACATTTCAAGAGCAAAGGAAAGGAATCACTAACTGTTCTAAGTACAAAGGGCTGTCTGTCGGCCTTGGCCATCTGTTCAAAGAGATTCTAGTTTGGATGTCTGTAGACTTTACCTGGGGTATGAGTCGGTGGCTTAGACTAGAGTGTGGTAATAGAAATAAAAAGAGGGTGCTTTTGAGTGAATTTAGGGAACAAACTTGCCTGGACGTAGTAAATTACAGAATTTGAGGAGCTGTCAAGGGGGCAAGACATGTGGAAGGGAACACAGTTTTTATCTGAATGGTGATTCTCTATGCTCCAGTGGGTTTTCTCCTCCCGGAACGATGAAACACCGTAGCTGTTAATGAGGGTAAGGTGGAGCAGTCTCTCTAATTACTCAGACATGAGTCAACATCCACAGTGTGTTAATGGTGGATGAGGTGGACCCACCCTTCCCAGTGAACAGGGCAGGTATAAAGCATCGTTAAAATGTCATTCAGACTTGTCAAAAATCACTATTGTCGTTAGAGTGAAACCTGTTAAGTCCTGTTGGCATTATCAAGTCCGTCAAGTTTGATTTAAGTCATTTTCCTGAAGTTCATTCTTCTGTAATAAGTATGTACTGAAGATTGAACAGCTTGACTAACGGGCAGCTATTGGGCTGCCTCTTGCTTCCTGAGCTCTCGGAAGCAAGAGGATCATCAGATAGATAGTCATAGTACCCTCAGGCCAGCACCAGCTGCTCAGAAACCCCACAGATGCCTTAAGAGAACTCTCTAGAAGAATGCAGCTGTTTTTACTGAAGGTAGGTTTCAGCACAGCCCTGCCAGAGTTGGAATCAGTGTGCAGCAAGTTGCTTTGTCTTTTGTTTTTCTGTTTTTTTTTGTTTTTTTGTTTTTTTTTCCGTTACAAGTCTCTATCCCCATTCAGCCATTGGAGGTGCATATCCTGTGGTGCAGGGACGACTATGAATAGGAAGGTCATGATTGGTTCAAAGCACAATCTTTAATAACTCAAAATGAAGCTATTGGCCCAAAATGAAGGTCAGTTTGTCCGAATTGTTGTAATCGATCCAGACACCCCTTCTTGTTTGCTTGGTGGTTTTGAGACAAAGTCTTACTATGTATACCCAGACTGGCCGTAAGCTCTCAGAGATCTGCCTCCCTCCAACTCTTGAATGCTGTGGTAATGGAGCACTCCACCATGCCCAGCCCACACACCTTCTTGAGTTGTTGAAGCAGGATGGCTGCTCAGGCTTTCTTAATGAGTTGGTTGGGAGACACCGCTGCCCCAGTGTTAGCTCCCCTAGTGTTGAGGAGTTTGGCCCAATAATGACCTCTCTGGCATGGCTTTTCCTTGCCAGACTTTCTTTGCTACTGACTGCGATGAAATCTCACAGAGACAGGAGACTGGAAGTGAGCATGGGATAATGGCAGAGGTGAGGTGTGGAACAGATCATGTAAGTGCCATGCAGACCCCTGGTGAGTTCTGGGTGCCATGGGATTTTGACACCAACCGGTGCCTTCTGCTGGCATCCCTGGATTCCAATACTAGTTGGTACTGATCCAAGACTTCATCTCATTTCCTTCATGCTGGTCTCTGGGACAGCCCAGTCTGCATTTTTCAGCCTGGGGCATAATGTCAACAACTGCTTTTTAATAGCAGAAGCAGTCTTTGCCTTGGAGACAGGCTCAGTGGCTCGTGCCCAATTACTTGGCAATGAGCTCCTGGGCAGTTCTGCTGTCAGTTGCCCTGATTTTTAGGGCCTGGGTCTTGGCTTCTAGTTTCAAGGCATTGGCAAAATCCACTTGACAGCTGAAGGGGTGGAAGTCCCTCCTCTGCCCCCTCCTCCCCAGGCATGGATCCACTTGGAAACTCTGTGTGGTGTGGCTGCTGCAGACCACCTGCTAATCTTGCCAGGAGCTTATCTGACCTCCAGAACCCTGCCCTGGTAGGAGGGGATTTCTGCATCTGAGCAAATAGTCTTCTGGGAGCTCTGGCTGCCTACTGCTGCCCCACCAAAGGCAGGTACCGTTATTCCTTCCAGAAGCCAGCAACAGCTGAGCATCCATCTCAATAGTTCTAGAGTGGCTAGGGCAGGAAGCAGGGCAATAGAAGTAAAAAGCAAGAAGGAGAGAAGAGAGTCAGTAGAAGGAATGAGAGAAGGGAACTTGTGGGCCCTGGTTGTACAGAGATCCAGAGAGAAGGGAAGCCTCCAAAGCCAAGAGTCTCGGACTGAGAGCAGTGATGCTGGCTGCTTTCAAGAATCAGAGGTCCTGAGCCCGAGGCCTGCAAAGGGCACTGGATATCCCAAGGGTTCAGCATCTCAGTACCACAGGTCTATGTGGGACAGGAACACTGGAACATCAGACAATGCCAACTTGCTATTCCTTCTACCTGCCACATGCTACTCTCCAACACTGAGGGGAAAGAGCCACTGCAGACTATTGGATTTTAAGAGCTTTTTGCCTATGTATGACTCTATCTGGGTAAAGCAAATGGATCCCCATAAAATTATCAAATAGTAGAAACAGTATTTTAGAATATGTTAATAGTCGTCTTTCTATCAACATTTAAGTGCCTTGTGAGTATAGGCACCAAGCTAATAGCAGGGTTCCTCTCTAGGGTGTGGGTGGTCTCACGGAAGAGTCTCAGGTTCTCTTTAGTAGGCTTTATTTCATTTGATGTTTCTGCCACAAGCATGCAATAATTTATAGCATTCCAGTGACTGACCATAAGGGAGGCCAGAAAGACTGATGGATGGCTAAGTATCTAAGAGTCAGTTCTTCTTGGGACCTAAGAGGCTGTGCGAATACAGACTGCATATGTCAACCCAGCTTAGAAGCCTAGAAGCTGGCAAAAAGAACTGACTTTGGAAGATATCCTCGCGCCAGACAAACCCCTCGTAAGAATTAACATTGTCCCTGGCCTGATAATCCAGTGCAGTGCAGGAAGGGCTGCAGCCCATCTGCAGAATGGCAGAGGAAAAAAAGGGAGGTGGCTACAGATCTCTGGTGCATGAAATGTTCAAAAAGGGGGCATAAAACTCGAGCAGTCACAAAGAAAGCCTGAAAGGTTTCTGCGGCTTATTTTCCTGTCCTGCTTTTCTGAAGTCCTACTCCTCTCTACGTGGAGCCACAACCACAGAGACATCCATATCCATCCGTAAGAATGATGCTTGTCAAGGACGCCTGCAGTCAGCCCAAATGTGAGATGGCCTAATCCTCTAATTATAGATGACTCCAGTAGCAACGGGTGCTCTGCGCCCCCAGCCAGGATCACAAGAGACACAATCCTGGCTCCTTCAGGTAAATCCTGTGATTACCCAGCACAGGAAAAGGGCGGGATCTGAAGGGTTCTTTATTGAAGCCCACATGGGCACTGGCTTTCTGAAGCCTGGCTTCCCAGGCCCCATGTGGGGCCCATCAGCGCCATCTTCCTTCGCCGTGAAACCCAGACCAAGCTGCTCAGCTTCTCGACCGATCCGCAGTGTGAGCTGCAATTAATTACGCTCTCGTTTTCAGCTTTGAGTCCTTGATGCGGCGTAACCCACTGTGCTCTGTGGCTTTGAATCTAACTGTACCATGGACCCAGTTACACGCATTTTTGAAAAGTTACGGTTTGTGCCTCAGTTTCCCTTATCTGATGATAATACTAGTGCCCACTTCATATTCCTGTGGGAATGTTGAAGAGGTTACCTGTGGGGCTCAAAGAATATTTGCCTGCAAAGAGACTTACTCAATAAATTCTAACCATTATTTGGCCCATTAAACTCAGAGTAGATCAATATATCAACCACTCTGATGCTGATGTTGTCAGTATTTGGGCATTTAGTCTAGAGTCCCCCAAATTTTGGAAATGAGAAAAATAGGGTTGCCTTTGAGAATGAAACAAAAAAAAGTACATTATAGACCACAACAGTGACCTCAGAATGGTGGAGTGGCTCTCAAGTAGGCAGGGCTCAGCAGAAACCACTCATTGCAGACATCATTCATTCATTCATTCATTCATTCATTCATTCATTCATTCATAGTTCTGAGTGCCTACCATTTCTCAGGCACCAGGCTAGGTGTTAGATATAAACAGAATAGAAATTACAACTAGATACGTTGATGGTTAATAAACAAGAACAGACAAAAATGTACATAGAGAAATTGCCTTCTGTGTAATAAAGAAGTGAAAGTTCTATTCTGGAGGCCGACTGTGTGTCCCATCACACGGCTGTACTCTGCACTGTTTGAGCATTCTCTTGGTGATGGATATTAAGGTTATTTCGAGTTTTTGATGGTCATGAACAGTTTTTGTTTGCATATTCTAGCGCACAGAGTAATTTTTGACAAAAATTGAGGTCAAGGCATCCTAGATAGATGCAGTAAGGAAGTGTCATGTGTATAAAGAATTTGAAACAGCAATACAATGAAAGAAAATAGCAGAATTTCCAAGAAATCCTCCTGCCCTCAGCTCAAATTTTTTTGTTGGTTAAGTTGCAAAATAATGACATTTTGTTTGTATTTTCATAATATCTGTGCAACCTTTAAATTGGCACTTCAAAGTAATACATTTTCCAAAATAGTATTTTTACTCTTGTATTTTTAAAGATTTATTTATTTATTTATTTATTTATTTATTTATTTAATGTATATGAGTGCACTGTAGCTGTCTTCAGACACACCAGAAGAGGGCATTGGATCCCACTATAGTTAGTTGTGAGCCACCATGTGGTGTTGGGAATTGAACTCAGGACCTCTGGAAGAGCAGTCAGTGCTCTTAGCCACTGAGCCATCTCTCCAGCCCTATTCTTATTTTTTAATTTGTGGATCTCATACATGAGTACACCATATTTGTATTCTTTCCGCCCATCTCCACTCTTCAATGGCTTCCATCAAAATAATAACCTCTTCTATATTTCGTTTTCTCTCTCTCTCTCTCTCTCTCTCTCTCTCTCTCTCTCACACACACACACACACACACACACAATCTATTTGGTCTAGTAAGTGTTGCCCCTTTTTGCCTGTGTTTAGGGTTCATCCCTCAGTATTAGAAATGGGGTAAAAAAGGAGGAAAGGAAGGAAGGTAGGGAGGAAGGAATAAAGAAAAGAAAGCTCCAAACAGGATTTTCTCTCCTTCAGCATTCACTGATGCCTGTAGCATTTCATCTCGGGGTGGGGACTTGTGAACTTATTGGCTTGTTAGTTGATGTAGTCTTTGCAGGTCTTGTGTAGGCAGCCACAGTGCTAAGATTTTGTGGTAGTCACATCCCCATCCTGTTCAGAAGAAACGTCATGCAGTAGTTGTCCTGGTCCTCAGGCGCTTACAATCTTTCTGCCCTGTTTTCTGAGATGTCCCTTGAACTTTAAGTGTGCTGTAGATGTTCTATTTGGAGGTGGGCATCTCATGGTCATGTAGTCTCTGCATTCCGAGACTTATGGTTGTGGATCTCCATCTGTTACAAAAAGAATCTTCTTTGTTGAGGGATGAGAACAGCATCTACATATAAGGATACTTATTTAAAAGACAGTTGGAAACAATGTTACTTTGATAATATTGATTCCTCTCAGGCCTATGACCTCTTAGCTCACAGGTTCTGGGCTAGGTTTATAATGCCATGCACAAGTTCCCACCAACTGATCAGGCTTCAGGTCCGGTTAGACGGCTGTTGGTTGCTTCTGAGTAATAGGTACCACAATTGCACTAATGGGATCTCTTGCTAGCTCTGTTATTGCTGGTTCTCAGGATTTACAGATGGGTGGAATTGCTGATAACTTTTCTCCCTTGGCAGACTTCACAGCACCCTCTGACACTGTGGGAACCTCAGGGAAGAGACTTCCAGGTCAGAAGCAGCTTGATTTCTCCACACCCTGTGATTGAGATTTGTGGTGTCTTTAGTAATAGGGTCTTATTGTTAGATTCTGGCAGGCGACCAAGAGCAATGAAAAGAGACTATATCATTTTGTGTGTCTCTTGGGTCTCTCTTGACTATCTTGAAGGGAATTAATCCTTGTCTGGCACTGGGGTTTTGTTAGGTATGTTTTGTTAGGTATGTTTTTGTTTGTATGGCTTTTGGAGAGAGCCTTATACTGCCATATAGAGTAACTGCATTAACATTCTATTGTTCTCTGTCTGTCTGTCTGTCTGTCTGTCTGTCTGTCTCTGTCTCTCTGTCTCTCTCTCTCTGTGTCTCATGTGTTTTAAAGGAAGCTTATAACATGTTTTCCTATGGCCTTTTCAAATATCCTTGGTGTTTTTATTCTTTCTCTCTCCATCTCCCTCTGAATTAACCTCCTCTCATCTCTCCAGTTAAGCCCCTTCCCCAACCTCCTTTTCCTCCCTTCATTAGCACCTGAATCCTGTCATTTATTCTCTTCTATTAGGCTCCTTCTCATCCTCTTTCCCCATTGTCCTTTCTACTTTCCTGGCTTCTAGTGTTATACACTCAAACCTAAAGCTTTGGGTCTAGGGTCCACAAATAAGTGAGAACATACAGTGTTTGTCTTTTTGGGTTTAGGTTGCCTCTCTGAGAATAATATTGCCTGTTTATTTATGATTTCATTTTTCTTTACAGCTGAATAGAATTTTACTGTAAATGTGCACTGCACTTTCATTACCCATTCATCAGTTGTTAGACATATAAACTATTTCTATTTCCATGTTACTGTGAATAGATTGTCCATTAGGATGCCTGAGCTCAATTACAGGATATCTAGTTCTTTGGGCCTAGTTCAAGGACTGGTATAGTTGGGTCGCAGGGTAAATCTATTTTTAGATTCTTGAGGATTCTCCATATTGGGAGTTCTAGTTTGCTAAACTAGTAATTATTATTATTATTATTATTATTTGTGTATATGCATGTGACCACCAAAGCATGCATATGGAGGTCAGAAGATAACTTCTGGGGAGTTGGTTCTCTCCTTTCACCAAGCATCCCAGGGATCTTCAGGCTTGGGTGGTGAATACTTTTCCCCATTGAGCCACCTCACTGGCCCTAAAACAGCATCTTATGTACAGGTTAATTGGAAGAATTTTGACTTGTGTAGCTAACTCTGATGCACATGGATTCCACTTCACATTTTTATAAGAGTTGGGACTTCCTAGAGCTTGCCTGCTTAGGACAGTATTGTGTCATGCCCCTTAGCCTAGAATTTCACCTTCTTTCCAGTAAAAAGCAACCACACAAGAGAATGAAAAAAACACAGAGACTTGAATCCCACACACTCTGTTACTTTCTGTGACCATGTGGGGCTTCTGAACATCTGTAGAAATGTTTAGAAATGGCAGGATTGGCCTGGAAGAAACAGATGGAGAGGTAGGATTGCAATTTCTGGAATTTACTGTGGCAAGCATTTTATAAATCACGGCCACACTTAGCATTGTGTTTAAAACTTCTCTTAACTATTTGTATGTTTGTCTCTTCACATGAAAAAATATTTTTTAATTAAAATAAAGAAAAGGTGTTTTTCTTTCTCAGTTTCTTCAAGAATTGACAAATCTGTCTAAACAGTCTGTGGACTTGTGTAGGTGAAGATGAATTCTGAGGGGGTTACCAACAGATATGCAGTTTAGTCTCAAAAGCAGGAACAATATTTATCTTATTTTTGTGGTAGATAAGTATGTATGTATGTATGTATGTATGTATGTATGTATGTATGTAAGTATTTCCCTTGTAAAACAGTCTGCCAATTCAGAAGGGTGAATCATTGCTTTTTTTCAACCTTTATTCTGTAATATTCATCATAATATTTTAGTATCTGTGCTTAGTAGAGTATGAAGTTTAATTTAAAAAGTCACTGTTTTTCCAATTTGGCAATTATGTATTTGATTATTGATTATTATTAAAAATTCTTTCTTGCATAGGAGATGGTGATGCTAAAATGTTTACCGGACATGTGTGACACTGTGCCCATTTCACCTGTATTTTTCTGCACATGGGTATCCAGTTCACCATTTCATCTGTTTGTTATATTTAGGCTGTAACGGTGTTTCCTTCACAGTCCTGCCCTGAGATGTTCGTGTTCTTTCATGTCATCCCAGAGTCAACTTCAGATTTGTTTCTGATCTGTGTGTCTGTCCTCTGTCTCACTAGTTCTGTCTCTCCCCCTCTTCTCCCCTTTCCTTATCCTAGCACGTTTGCATGGCTCCTTGCTGCTGCTGGTCTGTCTCTTCTTTATGAATCGGTCCATTTCAAGGCTGAGGCATTTTCATTGTTTGGCTTTAAGTTTTTTGAAATGCCCATCATATTTTTCCTGTGCTCTGTAGCTATCAACATTTCTATCTTAACTTCTAGATATTTGGGAATCTAACCGATGCTACCTTAGTTTAGTTTCTGGATAAATTGTAGTTTGTACAGGGACAGAGTCTGATCTCAGTCAGAATTTTTTTTTCATATCTCCTGGCTTTACAAATAGCATTTTTCCCCCCCAAATGTATTTGCAGAAACCCACATGTCCTGTGGTTGTCAGACAGTGTTCTCTAGAAGCCCATTTGGTTAATAGTGTTTTTCAAATCCTTTATCTCTTTCTGATTGTTATCAGTGGATTCTGTCAATCTCTGAGTAAGATGCTGACGTTGCTGTCATTGTAGTTTTGTTTCATGTATAATCTCCGTCTTATGTTCTACATTAAGTCAGGTTATTAAATGTACATACATTTAAAATTGTTTAATTTTCTCACAAAGTTTATTTGTTTTTTATGAAGACAATATTTACTTGTAGGAATAGTTTTGACTCAAATTCCATTTTGTCTTATCTTTTTATAGCTATATACAAATCTTTATTTTTAAATGACTCTGTAACAGCTGTTTAATCCTGTAAAACTATCTACAGTATTAATACTTACATATGATTCTTTAAGAATAGCTGGCAAAGAACCCCAGGAATCATGTATCTGTTTATAAAAATCTCAAGAATACAATTTTTACCGCTTTTGAAAAGTGTATTATTTTGAAGTCTAAAGGCCAAATACAGAAGTTGAAAGGAAGAGAAAAATGTTAGCAACAGATTACTTAACATTTTCTTCCTAACTTTCAGTACTGTTTTCAGTAGAATATGTGAAACTCTGAGTCTGATTCCTTTCCATGGCTCTGAAACAGATCCAGGAGGGAGAGTACTGGTGCGCTGCAAATTCTATCTTTTTGAGAAGTAAGAAATTCAGTTCTTTCCTTACCTAAGTCAGCGACGGACCTAGACTGTTTCTGCTTTATTTCACCCTAATAACATTCTCAGTTTCCAGTGGGATGGACTGAAGTACATCTATATTCTTGACGTCACATCCGTTGGGTTCCCAAGGACTCTGATAGGTCTGGTCTCTACTGTTGGCCATTCTTTTGAGTGTTTACTTTTATCAGGACCCAATACCAAGCAGAAGTCCTTTCTATTCATTCTGTTTGCTGGAGAATGCGCTGTGTCTGATTTGAATTCGCTTGGCACGGGAGTTACCTGTTTTGAAATGAGGAAATCATGTGCGCATGTGCACCATACTTTGCGGTCCTTTACCCTTAGTTTCTTCATACAGGGAAATCTACTTGCTCATCTGGTCGTTGTGTCCCTAAAATCTTTCTGGGAAGCAGGCTGCCACTGTCTTGCTTTCCTTCTGGTTCAGTCTTTCAGGACATTGGTAAAAACAAAACAAGGCTCTTCTGCCCTTTGTTTATGTAATTTGTTTGAATTTTCACCTGAGGCAGGTCTTCTCTGTGTCTACCATCAGCGAGGCCCTGGGCTTGATCCTTTCGCTTTTTAGGCAAAATAAAAAACTAACTTAGATACTATATTATCAACAATGCGATTCCAGCGGCTGGATACCAGTCTCTGCCTTGCTTGCTCGGACAGTGAGCATCAAGATCTTCGTGTTTCTCAGCGTAGCGTTTGCAAAAGTCTTTCTGTCCCCTTCTCTTTCACCCGAAACTGAGTTGTGTCCCAGCACAGTTACACTGTATGTATAGATTTTCGGTTCAGAGGACTTTGCTGACTGCAGGGGTTGCAGGCAGAACACTTGCTAAAGGGCACATCCACCCGATAGAGATAAAATGAGCTGCAAAACTGGCTCACATCGGCAACCTTTAAAGAGACTTCTGGAATCTTCTTGGTTTTTAGATTCCAACTCCAACCTCCCCATCTCTGTTGAAGTGCTTGATCTCTTGAGTAATTGCAATTCTTCCTTTCGTTCACCGTAGCAGCTAATGTCCTTAATATGAAGAATTGTGAATTTCAATGAGAAGGCATCCGATGTTACATACCCCAAATATATATCCTTGAAAGAGTAAAATATTTAATAGTTTTTTTAACTAATAATTTTCCTTGCCTTGACCACACCATGTATAGATCACTATGCCTGGGAACTTGAATGAAGGCACACCAGACTGGGATAGATGAATAACCAAGGTGGTTTCAGTAGTAAATGCAGATTCTGGAATTGGCACAGGGGATATTTGACCTATGTGAATTTTGTTTTGTTTTTATCTGCAGTATGATAACTGATATGTTAACTGAGAAATTCTTCACTTTCTCTCCCAGTCCTTTATGCCTTCTTGTAGGTTTTTTTTCATACAGTGATGGAAGCAGTCAATGTAAGACTTTTTTTTTTCTCAAAATTACTTATATTTTAATTTTTCTGTTCTGTTATCAGTTCTCCAAGATTTCACAAATGGGTTGTTCTTTCTTTTCTGCTTTAAGGTCTACCTTTGGAATGTTCTGTGCTGCGGATCCTTTGGCTTTGTGTGGGACTGCGTAAGGGTATTCTGGTTCATGGCTGGACATGTGCCTAGAACCCTGAGACTCTGCGTGAGAACCGGCAGGAGTTCAGCGCGCCCTCAGAACTCAGGGTCTTGAAAAGCAGTCTAGTCTCCATAAAAATACATTGTTCAGTCACGTAGGCCATTACAGACCCTCCCAAAGTGCACAGTTAGAGGGTGTGACTAGAGGCCTCAGGCCCTAGGGATTTACATACTAATGAAAGCCAGAGGGTGGAGCAAATTAAGCATGCCTCCTCAGATCCTCCCCCTTTCTCCCTCCCTATATAACTCGGGACTGCCCTGAGTTTTACGGGGGTACTTCCAGATTCATCCACCATCTGCCATGACAATAAACCCTTTGGAACCAAGGACTTCCTCGTGTTATTGGGGCCTGCCACCACCAAGGCCTCAGGCCACTGGAACCTTAGACCTCCTGCCACATGTGGGACCCGCCGGCAGTGTGGAAGCCCACTGGAACTCCACCACTGCGGCCTCTAATTTTCCCCACAGCTTTGGATTTCTGTAGTTGCATGGCCCCTTTGTGTTGGGTCTAGACAGTATTGGTGCCTTCACTGGGTGATGGCCTTTTTTCACACAGTAGGGGACTGCATCTCCAGCATGAATTTCTGGGGCTGCTGTATCTGGTGGCAAGGCTGGCTGGCAGCCATAACAAGAACAAGCACAGAGAGTGAGCTAAGTGTGTCACATGACCACAGTAGATAAACTCAAGCCTCGACCCCGCCTCCTAGACCCAACAGCCCTCCTCCTAAATTCATATTCAACCCTTTACTTTCTACCTTGCTGTTTCTTTATATGTTATGTATCTGTAAACACTCTGCAGTAGGATTTTGTATTTTTTTAACTTCACATTTTCTTCAATTGAGGCATTACTGGCTCATAGTCATGGTAAGAACTGGCACTTTTACAATTCCCCCCCTAGGGAGGGATTCATTGCAGAAACCAAACAAGCTTTGGCTTCAGCACCCTCCCGTGTCAGCCTCCCCTGTGTGGGATCTAGAATTCATGTCATAGACCACCCTGCTCCATGCGGGAATATTTTATGAAACGTATTTTCTATGCCAATTTCACGTCTTTTTCTTCTTTCTTATGTTTATTGGTAGTATAATCTTGCTTCTTCTGATTATCTTGGATGTCTTATGTTCTCTTTATAATTTTCAGGAGCTACTTTGGAAATTGTGACATGAAGGTTTAAATGATAAGATGCAAAGTTAGGGACTTAAGCTTTCTCCCGAGTAGCGTGAGAACTTTCTAGCTCCATGTATTATAACACTGCCTAAAAATATTGTTACAATCTAATCAAACACAAACCTAATCAAACACAACCTAATCAATCCAACCTAATCAAAATGCCTCGTGTTTCGAGTCCTGTTAGGCAGCACTGTTATTTTTTTGTACAATCAACATTCTCTTGTCTCCACCAGTTTTTGCCTCCTATGTTTGCTATGTATAGAATTCTGGGATGTAGTTTTTACCTTCTAGGAGTTTGAAACTGTCATATTCAGAAGATGGCTGTAAGCTTAAGGGCTATTATTATTATTGCTGTTATTATTATTTTATTATTATCATCTTCTTATGCTGCCAGTATGATTTATGATTCTTTTCAAATCAACTTAATTTTCTTAAAAAAAAGAAGCTGGGTTCTTGTATTGGGTTTTTGTTTGTTTTTTTGATAAAGAACTTAAGTTGTGTGGGAAGGAAGGGGAGAATCTGGAAGGACTCGGAGGAGAGAAGAATATGATCAAAGTATACTTTAAATTAAAATAGTTTTGAATAATTAAAAAACATTTAAAAAGATGGTTTTCCCTTAGACCTCTCTATATCTGGGCCACCAGCAATGGAAGCTGCTGCCCACTCAGAGGGAAGCTCTTTTTCCTCAAGTTGGCTCTTCCAGGAAATGTTTTCACAGGTCCCCCTAGTCTCTTAGTTGACTCAAGATCCAATCAAGGTGATAACAAAATCAACTGTCATACTGTCTCAAGAGAAAAATTTTCTTTGGAAAGCTCCAAATGTCTGTGTCCTGGAGTTTGTGTGGACACACGTTTTCAGCTCACCTGAGTGAATACCAGAATGGCATAGTAAGGGCATATTTAATTCTGTAAGAAACTTCTGGAGTGAGGGCTGGCTTACGTAGCCCAGTGGCAGATCGCTTGTCTTGCATGTGAGAGACTCTGGATTCAATCCCCAGTGCTGGCAAAACAACAAACCAAACCATTGTAACTGGTCAACCTTATATTAGTGCTGGTGTGGCTTGTCCCCTCTTCCCAGATTTGAATTCCCAGTGGCCATAACTGAGAGTCCCCGTCATTCTGCTCTCAGCATTTAGTGGTGCTGGTATTTGGGGCGTGGCCTCTTTGATAAGGCCATCTAGATGGCATTTTGGTTTCCTTTTCCTCACGATGCACGATGGAGATCTTTTCCTGTGCTTGCCTGCCATCTTTCCGTCTTCTTTGGTGAAGTGTCTGTTCGAAATTTTGGTCCATTTTTCAAATCAAGTTGTTTGAGTCAAGGGATGGAGGGAGTGTGAAAATAATGCCTGTGGAGGTGAGTGACAGGCCCAGAGATGTTCTTACAAATGATATAGGATCCCTGCTCAGGCCAAGCTCAATCTTTTTCTTCCTTGAGTGATGGGAACCCTGAACCATCGTGACTTTCTGTTATCCCTGAGTCAAGTCCCACTGAGGACTTTTCAGTCATGTGACCCATTGGGTCCTCTTGCTAAAGCCAATCTGGGAAGATATCATGGCTTTGGTCTGAAATGTCCTCACATTGTGCTCACTGCTTTCCTCAAAGGCAGCAAGGTTCAGAGGTAGGCATTGGGGAAATGGTTGTTTTTCTTAGGCATTTGGTCACAGCAATGGACAGCTGACTAACACAAATGATAATGAGAAGTCCTGTCCCCCAGTAGCCATAGCCTGTCCTGTTGTAAGAACACTCAGAAAGAAATAAGCTTTGGGGAGAGAGGGACTGTGTGGTTGCTAAGCGCTCACTCAGCCAGCAGACACATTACCCGTATAATGCTGGTGGGTCTTTGCTTGTCTGCTTATGAACCAATGGCCAGATTCCATCCCTCACCGTACAGATGGACCAGTCCTTCTCTCTTTGAAGCCTTCAGTTTATTCACCCACAAAATGGAGATTCAAGGTCTCTCAAATAGTTAGAAACTTTCTGAATACCTGAATTTTCAGTTTTCAGTGAAGGGGAACTCAGCCTTCCTGAGTCTAATTTTGGATTTGTGGCTTGAGACATGAGTACACAGACTTTATTTTCCACACCTCAGGCTCTCGGTATCATCTGCAAGTGTTTTGGTATTTTTCAGCTCCCTGCCCCTGTTAGTGTTGACAATATTAATTCTTTTTTTAAAGTATTTACTTACTTATGCATATGAATGCTTTGCCTGCATGTATGTATGTGTACCATGTGTTCATGGAAGTCAGAAGAAGGTTTTGGCTCTCCTGGAACTGGAGTTACAGATGGTTGTAAGCTGTCATGTATTTGCTGGGAATTGAACTCAGGTCCTCTGCAACAGCGACCAGTGTTCTTAACTGTGGAGCCACCCTACTAGCTCTTTGACTATGGTGATTTTTTTTAAAAAAATAATGAATTGCTTTATCAGTGTTTTGTCTGCTGGTGTAAGAGTTACAGGAGACCGTGTTCTGGGAGATGCCAGAGTATTTAGGTGGACTTCTAGGTCAGTTCTTCCCAAGTGTATGTGTCACCCCATTAGCTCATGATAGAATGTACCCAAGGGTGTTCAGCTGAAACTGCAGGGAGTCAGGAAACCCCAAATTCCAAATATCTGTGAGAGCTTGGTTTATCCTCAAATTCCTAAATTCTCTGTGAGAGCTCAGGTGGCTCTCATGATGGGCAGTCCAGGAAAACTTCTCCTGGGGGATGGAAACACTGGGGGCAGCAGATGCAGCCCAAATGGACAATTAGTGTTGCTACTGAGTTCTCGCCCTGCCTATAGATCCAGTCAGCTCTAGGAAAGTGGCCATCTTAGTTGGAGTTTTGTGGCTTCCAGAGAAAGCTGGATATTCTCTCTGGTCTAAACTTACCTCTTCTCCCCCAGTCCCAAGCTCCTTCTTATGACTCATGCTAAAACTGGGGATGAGGAGGAGAGGAGGCAGGAGGAGACACAGAGAGACGGTGCGTACTCACTTATCCAGGGGTTTAGACCATGGCTGATTTGAAATATTACTAACCTTGCATTTTTACATCTGATGCACAACAGTAAGATGCTAATGCTTTCCTTAGTTTAGGAAAAAAAAATCCTTTCACCCATCTCTTCTAGTCGAAGATTAGGAGAGAGGCTTAAAGAAGATTTAAAAAAAAAAAAAAGGAGAAGAAGAAGAAGGGAAAAAAAACCCTCAACTTCTGAGCAGCGGAAAAAATGGTTTGTGATTCAGGGGCTCCAGGCAATTCATCATGGAAATTGGGTTTCTTAGCAGACATCGTGTGAATCCGCTCGTCCCTGTCAACTTTTTAATACATTACATTGAGAATGTAAATCGTGGTAGTGAGGGGGGTGAGCAGGAAAAAACGGAGCAAGAGAAAAGAGAAAGCTTCCTCATTTTGGATTTAGAAGGGAGGACGCGTGAGGCCTGTAATTCATATTAACTAAATAATAAAAAAAAACCTGTATAAATATATAGACATGCAGGAGTACTCTGAAGCAGAAGTGGAGAGGAGTGAGCGAGACAGAGGAAAATTGAAATCATGCTCTCCTTTTGAAGGGCCTCTAATGGCTGCTCCTTATAATTTATTTCTTTTAGTTTTTATCTCTTTAGATTTTCTTTTTCCTTTTTTTGCTATATAAATTAAATTATCCTTTATGTTGCCCTGAATCATTCCACCAAAGGCGGGTTGGGGGGGGGCAGGAGAAAGGCTTGAAGCCAAGAATTCCATAACTCTGGAATAAAAAAAAAAGAGTAAGGAGTTATAATTAAATAATTAAACTAGGGAGTATTGGTGAGAGAGCTGGAGCTTCTGCACTGTTTTTGTCACAAGCAGGACGGAGCAGATCCTTTGGCTGGCCTCCTTGCCAGACAAGTGTCTCTCAGCTTCAGTATTGCATCTGTGATGCTTCATTCTACCCCCGGGGTCCATGTCAACTCATGCTGGTTGGGGATAAGATTAGTAAGACATTGGTTGTTGGCTTTAGGATGTGTTACTTATATTTAAACATTTATTTATTTAAATATATTTTTATGAGTATGTGTGAGTATATGCAGAGGCCAGAAGAAGATGTCAGATTACCTGAAATTGAATTTATAGGGAGAAACTCAATTCGTGAGTTTATCTTAGCAGAGTGTGGCTCCTTTCTTCCTAGGTTGCTGCAGTTTGATGGCCTCCAGGCTGATGGATGAAGACCCTGAGGATGGGAACCTAGGTAGTCAGCTTTAGGGACTCTCCTGGTGCTCTGAGGGAAGATCTGAAGCAAGTCAGGCACAGTGGTACCTCAGCCTCTTCTCACGGTGTTTCAGAGTGAAGGTCTAAGGCTAGAATCACCTGGCAGAAATCCATTCTGATGGATCAGTTGAAGAGCTTGGCAGAGACAGGGCCATGTCCTAATGCATTTGTCTGCTCACTGGTGTGATTTCTCCAAGGCCCAGCCAAGAGATGCTATTAAAACCCAAACCCTGACATTGGTGATCTTTGTATTATCATGAGTGATTCAAAGCTTCATATAAAAAAAATTACACATGATTCCAGTGGTTTCAGTCCAAGAACACTCTGAACAACCCCCTTTGCCTGCCAACTCTGTTGGGAAAGTGAGTGGGGCAGGGAAGGAGTTGGCAGGAAGAAAACAAGAGGCTCTGGACGCTCCCAGCAGCAGCCGTCCACACTGGCATCTTGACTTCATAAGCCCTCACTGCAGCATAAATTATCTCAGGTTCAGCTTGTCAGTTTGGATAATCTTGGCCCCGGAATGGATTCAGGGGGTCTTAAGTGATCTGGTTTGCTCTTCACGGAGTCTGAATTTGAAGATAATTGCCAGAGCTCTTTTGGCTGTGTAAACTTATCATTGCCTTTTGAAAAGTCGGCACTAAAATAATCGTTCCCGTGAGCAAAACCCATTACAAACCTTAAATTCAGGAGCATAAACACATTTCAGTGCTTGGGGGACAAAAGTGTGAGATTTCATCATCACCACATCTGAGAGCTTGGAAGAGCCTGGTGATATGTTAGGAGCCTTCCTGGAGAGCTGGGCCTCCTGCCCAAGCTGGGAGTTGACAGTGTGGCTTCAGCTGGGTATCATATACTTTAGGAGGCTTTGGGCTGATGCCCTATGGTTATCTCCCCTGTGTGCCACCCCGTGAAGTCCACTGGGCAGAGATGCAGAGGTCCCATGTGCCAGCTTGAGGCTGCCCCACTCCCATCTCCTGTCTCAGTATTCGCTCATGTCCAGTCCTTTCTTGTGCACTTTGCCTTATCCTCGTTGGAAGGGACCTTCTCAGGCAGCAGCAGTGCAGGCTGAGGGGATCAGCGTGGTAGCAGATGGCACTGGGTGGTGGCGGAGTACATTGGAATCTTGGTTCCTGTAGTTTACCTCAGACGGCTCACCTGCTCCACGGCTGAGTCCCCGACACCCCTCAGAAATTTTTGCTTATTTGTCTTTATTTTGCTTTTAAAACTTTACTATGAAAATTGCAAATAAAAACATCACACAACTAACCAGAAACTAACCAGATCCAAAGACTCAATGAACTTTTGTACAGTTGGAGTAGCCATTCAAAATAGAAACTTCACATTGGATTTTATACTTTTATTATTGAATATATTTTACGTACTTATCTACCTCCAGAAACAAAAAGTCCATGAGAGTTAGAGCTAGAAAAACAATTTGCTTTATATCATCTTTTTATAACTCCTATTCATTGCCTATCTTTTCTTATCCCCTAATCTTTAGCCTTTTTTGGTTTCTTTTGTATGTGTTATACTGTACCCAGATATATAACGTGTATAATATATATGTTATATGTTTATTATATGTTATATAACATATAACATATATATGTATTTGCTTTTTTTTCCCTAAGGTTATGTGACCTCCCTTAATGTTATAAATTCTAAACTCATTCATTTTCCAGCAAATTTTATGATTTAATTTTTCTTTAGATCTGGATAGTATTCATGTGTGTGTGTGTGTGTGTGTGTGTAAAATTATGTATTTTAGTTATACAAATACAACTCATTATCTCAAGACAGGAGAAACTGGATCTCAGATTAAAAGTTGGTTCATTAAGTCTCAGGCTTAGAATATATGTATTACAAGCTTTTGAAATCAATTTACTTCATTCCAAAGTTCTGTCATTTGGCCTTGTTCTTCCTACTTGTGGACAATGAACAATTCCTCCCATTTCTCCTGTTTTAGGTTTGAGACTGCTTGTTTTTCCATGCAGCCCAGGCTGTCCTCTGTGCTGGGATTATGGATGTTCCCCACCATACCCGGCCTGCAGTGGGTAAGGCCTTATATCCACTAGGAATAATTCAATTTATTTCAACGTGAAGACAGCCCACACAGTTTTCTCTCACGATTTTCTTTGAAAGGAGAGGATGTGTTTGCTGTGTTCTCTGTTCCTCCATCCCCTGCCTGACTAGGAGAAGCGGACACAGAGCCCCCGACCTGTCTTCTACTCCAAGCAATGACTAATTTACCCTCATGGTTCTCATCATGGCTATTATCCATCTTTCTCTAAAATACTCTAGAAAGACATTCCTGCGGCTCCTCGATTGTCAGCCCAGCCCTGTGCTAGAACAGTGAGGAGGTCATAGCAGCAGGAATGGGAATTGACAAGCAAGGCCATCTGGGTCACAAGTGCCGCAACTATTTCAGTGTGATAAAAGCCCTCACAAGCTTCTAAGCAGGTAATGGGAGCCCTCGTTTGTCCTGTGACTTACCATGGATGCTTTGCCAAGAACTGAGGCTGGAAACCAGAGGCAGCAGCTGGTGAACTGTTAGGAGGCTGAGCACCAACCTCAGTGAACAATGACTGTGGCTGCTTCCAGTCCCATCTCATACACCCGCTTGCCTGCTGAACATATTCCCTTGACTACCCCTCAGGTGTCTAAGTGCCATCACATTTCAAGAGGGTTGCTCTCTGAACTCCTGTTCTGCATGCTCTGTGTGTGTGTGTGTGTGTGTGTGTGTGTGTGTGTGTGTTGGAATTGTTGTCACTTGAGTTCCCTAGGATGAGTCCTGGATTCCTTTTTCTCCACTAATCCCTAAATTTGGCCAGCAGGATGTTACCGGTTCTCCTTCCTGGCCATCGCTCTGTTCCATTATTCTGTTCTCTTGGTGATTGCCTTGGCTTTATTCACAGGGCTGTGTCAGAAGTCACTGATCTCATCTTTTCCATTTCCCATCCCGGACCTCCTTCCACCCCAATCTCCTCTCCATTGCATTTCCCTGAACCATAAACCATCTTTGTATATTCACAACAGCTGTGCTTCTCTGACTCACACTAGGTCGAGCCCCTCCACCCCGCCACATGATGAAGCCTGATTTGTATAATGTCACTTCTTCCCACGATGCTACTCTGAAAGTCTACATGAGCGACAGAACATTTACAGAAAGTTTCAAGGCCAGAAGATTTTATCATAGCCCACTGAGCCAATCTTCCCAAAAGTCTCTCCAGTGAGCAGCTGGTCAACCCTGCTTCCCTCTCTCCACCCTCCATCCTCAGAAATTGCTGTGAAGGCACACCACGGCTATGGCAACTACTACGAAAGAAGGCATTTTATTGAGGCTGGCTTACAGTTTTGGAGGTGAGGTTTGTGCACTACCATCATGGCAGGGAGCATGGTGGCAGGCAAACATTGTGCTGGAGAAATAGCTGAGTTCTACATCTGAATCTATAGACAGCAGGAAGAGAGATATTGGGCCTGATTTGGGCTTTTTGAAACCTCAAACCCCACTCCCAGTAACATACTGGGAGTTACTCCCAGTAACTTCCTCCTATAAAACCACACCTCCTAATCCTTCTCAAGTAGTACCGTACCCTGATGACTAAGCATTCAAATACATGAGTCTATGGGGGCCATTCTTTTTCAGACCACCACATCCACTGTAACCTGTTTAGCAAACACAACCTAACCTAACAGAAAGAAAACTGAAATATCCTTTCTCACCTCCTCAGTTCCTATTCTCAACTCCAGTGGGTGATGTTTCTGGAATCTTAACATATTTCCCTATTAAAAAAAATTCTGGCACTTAAGAGATGGCTCAGCAGTTAAGAGCACTGGCTCTTCCAGGGAGCCTAGGTTCAATTCCCAGCACCCACACGACAGTTCACAACTGTCTGTAGCTTCAGTTCCAGGGGATCCAATACCTTTATTCAGACATAAATGCTGGCAAAACACCAAGTATACATGAAACTAAAAATAAATAAATTAAAAAATTTTCCAGTTAAGAAAATAAATTTTTAAAAGCAATTTTCTTCTGTTCTGGCGAAAAGGAACAAATGACAAGTTGGCTCAGTCATCTGTCTGCCCCATCCTGCCCTTTGCTTCCTCCCTACACGTCAGAACTTAGTAAAGCACTTACATCTTCAGGAACAAGCCATGTGCTCTGCCTATATTTTGTGAGCCGTGGGTTCCCCAGGAAACCGTCTCCTCATCTTGTCCTTTAGAGCTCTGCACAGATGTCCTCTCATGTAGGAAGTGATGTTCTTGCTAGCTCAGTGAAGGCTTGGTGCACTTGTCCTGTGCACTAGTGAGTTCCCGAGCTGGGAGAGAACAGGAGTGGTGTGGTTCTCTCCTGGGTCCTCTGTTCTAGATGCAAGTCAGGCCATAGAAGATGGAATGATCCAGATGATGACCCAGGCAGCAGGTGGCAGCTCACACAGGCATTCCTGGCTCTAAAAGGGCTTAAGTGATTATGTGCTTTAAAATCTTGAGCTATGTCACCATGGAAAAGAAAGCAAAATTTATTCCGGGATAAAATATCTTGTAAAATATATCATCAGACAGAACTGAAAAACTGGAAGTGACTAGTTGAAGACTCAAGGAGGAACAGGTAACAGCTGGTCTCAGTGAGGCCAGGTCACTTTGCCTGGTGTGAAGGCTTGGGTCCATTTATTTTGATAAGTATATAGTTTCAAAGCTTTGGGATCTGTGCTACAGTTACATATTACGCTTGTCATTTCTTAGTCTGTATAAAAGCAAAATCAAGAGTCAGGTCTATCCATGTTGAGGTTGAGGAGGCTTCCCTCCCCAATTATTTTTGCCTTAGAGTTAAGATGTACGCTCCAAAATGGTGTTGATAAAGAGAATTAGTTGTCAGACATTTTGGGGTATATGATCTTCATTCCTTCTAATTTTCTGTTAATTATGGACTAAAGCCATTAATAACTGTGGATGTGAACAACTTCTGGCTCCATTAAAGACCTCTCTATCTGGGAGGAGAAAATCGGGGGGGGGGGCAGAGTAATTCTCAGTAGCCTCTTTGTAGATTTCTCATCTCCCCAAATTATTTATGCTTTGGTTCCCTTCTCGAATCCTGTGCCTTACTCAGGTTTGGCCTGATAATTTATGAAGCCTTGTGCAAAAATTATTAAGAGCTTCTAGAGAGCCACAGCAGAGCATTAAATGAAACATGGATCCCTTCTGAGCATTGGGCACGGTGTGTCAGTCAGCTTGAGCTGTGTGCTCATGAAGCTGGCTCTGCCTTCTTCACTCACATCACACATTCAGTGAAGAGATTCTCCATGCCAGGCTCTGTGCTCAGCCCTGGAGATAAAGCTTTCTAGTAATAGTAATGACCAAACATATAGTGGAATGACAGCGAGGACAAAGCTAGCAGACATCACCGAGCACATATGTGCTAGTGACTGCACTAAGTGTGCTGCATGAATCACCTCTATTATTCTTCAGGCTGTTTAAAATGGGAAGACATTGTTTCAGACAGCCTTATCTTATTCAAAGCTAGTAGTAACATGGTAGTGGGGTTGAGTTTAAGAAACCATGATTACTGTCTTGTGAGGTTTTGGCTGTTGTTAAGTTTGTATACACTCTTGTTCTTCACAAGAGTATTCCTCCTACTCTGGCTCCCTGAGTTTCTCTAGAGGACGCTTTATATTTACCATCTTCTTCTATCCCTACAAACTCTCTTCCCGGCATCATATGTGAACCCATCCTATCTCAGCTCACGGCTCTCTCTGTTCCCCTCCCAGATGGTGTGGTGGCTATTCTTGGATGTCAACTTGACTGTATCTAGAATGAACTACAATCTAGAAATAGAGGGCACACCTGTGAATCGGATCTTGAGGCTGGAAGACACATGCCTTTAATCCAGATTTTGAGGCATACCTTTAATCTAGGCCATACTTTCTGCTGGAAGCCTATATATGGACAATGGAAGAAGAAAGAGTTTATTCAGACTTTGCCAGCACATTCATTGGAGCCTGTTTTTTTTTTTTTCTGGGATTCCAGCATATACAGACCAGCTGAAACACGCGGCCTCAAGGAATTGAGCAACTATTAGATTCTTGGACTTTCCATTCACAGCTGGCCATTGTTGGATTAGTTAGACTGCAGCCTGTAAGTCCAATAAATTCTGTATATAGAGGCATACCTGAGAACTTTCCCGGTGTTCCATTTTGGAAGGAGCTAAAATGTGCAAGTTGCTTGGGTGGCAAAGGTTATAAATTTGAAATGATACCTTGCAAACAGGTACTGCTGGAAACACCTAACCAGAGGGAAGAAGTTGAGAAGAGAATGAGTCTCACTGAAGAATAGTACAAAGCATGAAATTTTCACACTTCGGTGATGTGATGATTCCTCCCCCCCTCTTTTTTTTTGCTTCTGCCAAATGAAGGAAAAGGAAGAAGAGGAAATGCTCCTCCAGTCTTCCAAAGGTTCTTTCTCATCGCCAAGGAAGAAGACAGGTACATAGATGTCCCCAGCAACTGTAGAACCTAGTTCAGGAAGGCTTCTAGTAGAGATTCATTTGAATCTTTGGGAATGTTTTTCTAGCTTTGATGGGACTTGCCTTTAAGATGAAATACAGGGTGATTTAGAAAAGGGCCAAATTGCATAGATAATTTAGTTTGTCTATATAACAGTGTTTTAGCCAACAATGGACTGCATATACCACAGTGGTCCCATGTGATTGTAAAGGAGGTGGGAAAAACCTATGACTTAGTGATACTATAGCCCTTGTGATGATGTTTCCCCTGTGTTGTGGAACTGGTGTAAACACAACGCTACACTGTCAATCATAAAAGCACAGTGCACACATATATGTGGAACATAATATTCCATATGATAACATTACCAGTTTATATATATATACTTCACTGTACTTGTGTCATTATTGGTATAATTGAATTTTTAAAAATTTTAGGGAAAAAGGTCCTTGAGCACATCCTTCAGGAGACATTCCTGAAGAAGGCATAATTGTAGAAATAGACCCTTGCTGTATGTTTGGACACTGAAGTCTTTCCAGGGGCACAGGATGTAGAGATGCAGAACAACGGTGTTGATGACCTCGGCTCTTTGGGCCTGAGCTAACTTTGTTTATTTGAACTTCTAACAAGATGCATAAAAGTAAAGTATAAAGAGAATTTTAGACAGGTCATGCTGCATTGCCTAGATATAATAAGCCATATCTCCTCAGAAAATATTTCTTATGCTGTAGTGAATTGTGTGTTCTCTGCAGATATGACCTCACTGTGACTTGCTTGGTTTTACAAGACACTTGTGATGTGCAGCCTGGCATGCAAGAGTCTATAGATTAGGTACTCTGCATGTCTGCTTTGGCCTATGTTCTAAACTGGTTCCTCTGTCTGACCGCTTGTGGTTCTGATTTGCTGTCTGTTCTGAAATCTGGGCTCTGTTGGCCATACCTGGAGCTGGTGAGGTGGAATTTTTTTTTCAACTTGACATAATATAGGGTCTTCTGGGAGAAAGGAACTTTAATTGAGAAAATATTTCCATCAGATTAACCTGTAGGCAAGTCTGTGAGGTATTTTCTTGATTAATGATTAATGTCGGAGACACTGCTTCACTCATAAAATTATTCAAAATCTTTCATAAAATAATTTTCAGGCTATGTATAAAAGGTACAGGACAAATAAATGAGCTTCCTGTTTATATTTGGGCCCTATCCTGCAAGCTCAGTATTTATATATAAGCATTCAAAAATCTGAAAAAAAATCAACCAAAATCTGAAACCCTTTGGTATTTCAAGCATTTTGGATAAATACCCGACTTATGTCATTCAATCAAAGGGGAGAACTTAAGAAACCTCATGAAACCACAGGGGCCAGCTGGCTATCCTACCTTTCATAAATAAATTAACTTAAGCTAAGAATTGGAGTGATGCTCAGGTTGAGTGGGTGACATGTTTGAGAGGGGCACAGGGTGGGAGGACCATAGATTTTCTGAGAAGTGTGGTCCTTACACGTAAGCCTGACTTCACCTCAAGACTTAGGAATACAGTGAAGTTGCTGGCTGTTCCCACCGGGTCTATTTGACTCTGTGAACCTCTACTGTGGTGGCTAATGTCCTTCCATTCTATTACCTGAAAACTGCAATGCTCATTATCTGTGTGTATCTGTGTATGTGAGTTTTCTTTGTGGTTCCAGGGTTTGCCTCTTCCTTTGCAGATTTCTATCTGAGAGTTGGGCTCAAGAGCCTCTCCTTGAGCACACTGGCCACATTGCTTGCTTCCTAGCTTTGTTAATTCCGATGCCTATGGCAGATTGCTGTTTGATAATGTCATACTCAGAATGTGGGTACTCTGTGGGGAAACAGAAGGATCAGGATTGGAGGAAGAATAGTGGCAGACATGTTGTTGGAGGAATAGCTGAGAGATACATCCCGATGTATCTTTCAGGGAGAGAGACTGGGTCTGGCATGTGCTTTTGAAACCTCAAAGCCTACCCCCAGTGACACATTTTCTCCAACAAGGCCACACCTTTTAATCTTCTCAAACAGTTCCACTTCCTGGTGACTAAGGATTCAAATATAAGGGTCTGCGGAAGCCATTCTTATTCATGCCACCACATTGTTAAAAAACACAATGGTGGATAAGTCATAGACTATGTGCTTTACCAACAATGTTCTTAAGAAATCCCAGTTATTTCTTTTATGTTCATCCGAATTCTTACATCTTCTATTAATCAACTCCAAAGCCCCTTACCTATTTTTTTCTTTTTAAATTGGATACTTTATTTACATTTCAGATGTTATCCCCTTTCCTCATTTTCCCCCACCCAGAAACCCTCTATCTCATTCTCCTTCCTCCTGCTTCTATGAGGATGTGCGCCCACCCACCCACATACTCCCACCTCCCAACTCTCCAATTCCCCGACACTGGAGCATCCAGCCTTCACAGGACCAAGGATTTCCTCTCCCAACCATGCCTGACAAGGCCATCCTCCTCTACATACACAGCTGGAGCCACAGGGCCCTCCCTATGTGCTCCCAGGCTGGTGGTTTAGACCCTGGGAGCTCTGGTTGGTTGGTATTGTTGCTCTCCCCATGGGGCCAAAAACCCTTTCAGCTCCTTCAGTCTTCTTTCTAACTCCTCCATTGGGAACCCCATGATCAGTTCAATGGTTAGCTGTGAACATCTGCCTCTGTATATGTCAGGGTCTGGCAGAGCCTCTCAGGAGACAGCTATATCAGGCTCCTGTCAGCATGTACTTCCTGGCATCCACATCAGTGTCTGCCTTTGGTGACTGCACATGGGATGGATACTCAGGCAGAACAGTCTCTGGATGGCCCCTCCTTCAGTTTCTGTCCCACACTTTGTCTCCATATTTGCTCTCATGAGTATTTTGTTACTCCTTCTAAGAAGGACCGAAGTCTCCATACTTTGGTCTTTCTTCTTCATGAGCTTCATGTGGTCTGTTAGTTGTATCTTGGGTATTGCAAGCTTTTGGGTTAATATCCACTATCAGTGAGTGCATACTATGTGTGTTCTTTTGTGACTGGGTTACCTCACTCAGGATGATATTTTCTAGTTCCATCCATTTGCCTAAGAATTTCTCGAATTCATTGTTTTTAATAGCTGAGTAGTACTCCATTGTGTAAATGTACCACATTTTCTGCATCCATTCTTTTGTTGAAGGGCATCTGGGTTCTTTCCAGCTCCTGGCTATTATAAATAAGGCTGCTATGAACATAGTGAAGCATATGTCCTTGTTATATGTTGGGCCCCTTACTATTTTAAAAAATAATTTTTAATTCTTCGAATGTTTCATATATTTATACAGTGCATATTGATGATATCCATCCACTATCGCCCCGACTCCACCTAGCATCCCCATTTAGTCTCCCCAACTTTATTGCTTTTAAATTTTAAAAACTTGTTACTAACTCGCTGAGTCTAGTCAGTGCTGTTCATATGCACGTGGAGCATCCACTGGGCATGAGCGAGCTACCTATGAGCATCTTCCCTCCCCCATCAGTCATCGATGCCGGTAGCTCCTCTTAGAGGTGTGGGGCCCAAGGGCCTCTCACATCCATGCTGGACTTTTGACTGGCTTGATTCTTGAGCAGGCCTTGTGTAGGTAACCACAGATGCTGTTCTTCCATGCCTTCTGCCTCTGTTTCTGCCTTCAGGTTTTAGCCTCGTGTTAGCTCCTACTCTGACTTCCTTCAGGGAAAGGTTTCCTGGAATTGTAAGATTATATAAGCCAACTCCAACTCTCCAAGTTGCTTTTGGTCATGGTCTTTATTACAGTAATAGAAACTTAGTTAAGACAAAATTGGTATGATGTCATGGGTTTTGCTGTGGCAGACTTGACCATGAGTTTTGGGGAGGACTGTAGTGGTATTTGAAGTCTGGGCTGGGAAAGCTGTTGTGTCCTCAGAGCTCAGTGGGCTGTTTTGTGGAATCTTGGAAGGTAAGAATGCTGAGAGTCATGCAGACAATTGAAGTCTGGCTTTCGAAGTCTCAGAGGTGAGTAAAGACTCTATTAGGATTGTTTGAGTGACGTTTTGAATTAAGATTCTGTGGTCTGGTTAGCTGGGGCTGAAGAATCAATTGTGATTAAAAAGAGGCTGGCACCACTGAAGTGAAACCTTTGCTTCACTGGGACAATTGATACTAGTTATCTGGAGCTGAGAAATTACTGGTGATTAAGAGGAGACTAGTGTCAGGTGAAATCTCCTGTGGGTATTTGCTCAAGGTCAGCACACAGAAGCTGTGGTTCAAGGGAGCCAAGGCTGCATCTCATGTTGGCGGATGAATTTGGTGATATGTAGGGATTACCCAGGTGGTACTGGTTTTGAAGGCATGAAGGGCTCATGGAGAGCAGATGAGGCTTAGCACTGTGTGGCAGGACTGGAGTCTGGGGAGAAGTCTCGAGAGGCTATGGGTGAAGGTGCAGCCTCAGTTGTAGAGAAAACTTCAGAATACTGGAGATACTGGTACCATGGAATGTCTACCAAGAACAGCAGCACTGTGGAGTGGCCAGCTTGAGCCTTTAAGACAACTGGTGTGTGCTGTAAACAACAGAGCTGGAGACATAGAGCTCTGTGGAGCCCAGAAGATCATGAGTTCCACATGTCAGACAAGCTATTTACATTGTTGGATTTGGTTTTGCTTTGCTTTGATGTGTCTGTACCCTGCTTCTTCCTTACTGGAATAAGAAACTTATTTTTGATTTTACAGGAACTCATAGTTATTCATGGATATTTCAGGGAGAGAGAGAGAGAGAGAGAGAGAGAGAGAGAGAGACTTTGAGCTTTTAAACTTTAGATATTTTAAAGAGATTAACTTTTTAAGTGCTACAGGTTTTAAAGACTAGGACTTTTAAAGTTATTTATGCTTTATGTTATCATATGAATATCAGTATGAGATATTGGGGACAAAAAAGAAAGGAACGATTATAGTTTAATGGTAATGTGTTTGTGTCTTAAGTTGACAAAAGGTCAACTGTTCTTTTGTTTGTCATCGGACAGTGGTGAGGTGCTTACATAGCTAGCTGTGCAACTCTTGCCTCTTCCCTGATCTTCACTGTGTTGAGAGAGGAATGGCAGAGAACTCCTGGCATTCCAGCTGGTCCTGGTTGCTCTTCAAAACATCACGTGTCCTCTCACAGGTCTTGCCTCAGCAAAACATCACTTGAGTCTGCATCACATGACACAATCAGAAATTTCTACTTCGAATGACAGACTCTGACTTAGAAGTAAGCCAAATAAATCCTCTCCTCCCCAAGTTGCTTTTGGTCATCGAAACAATAGAAATGTAACCAAGACAGCCAGCAACAGGCGTGTCACATCAGAAGCCAGCATTTCACGGCTCTCTAGAGCCATTTTCTACAAGCTACATTTTCTAGCTTTTACAGTTTTTTCTGCTTCTTTTTTCTAGAAGATTCTCTGAGCCTTGGGTGGTGGGAAGGTATTGTAGATGTCCTGGCCATAGCTTAGCACTGAGAGTAATTTATAATCAGAACCTTGCCCATTAGAAGTTGTTAGAGCAGAACTATACATCATGTTCCAAAATATGTATGAGTCTCCCAACGCTGCTGAAACTAGTCAGAACGCACTCAGAGACTTAAAACAACACACATTTGTTCTCCTACTGTTTTGGAGGTCTGACTCTAAAATCAAATTATTGACAGGACTGTATTACTTCTGAGGCTTCAGGGGAGAATGTTTCTAGCTTATAGAGCTAACATACAGAGGGGGACCTTGAGTTGGATAAACTTTCCCTTCAAAGAATTGACTCTTAAACCGGAAGTTACTGGTGTTCTGAATGGACAGGTATGCTCTCCCCCTGTGAGTAGAAGTGGGGGTTCAGAGGTTAGGTTTAAGATGTAGACAGATGATACTATTATATTACAGATTTTCTCTTTGTAGCTTAGAGAATTCTGCTTTGTTCACACTGCCAATTGTCTGCCCCAATTGTATTGCTTAATGCAAACATAGTAATTCCTGCAGTTGTTGGCAGGTGCCTCTCTCATGTGAGTTTTTGTCAACAATAGCTAATATTGTTTTAGTTTTTGGCAACTTGAAAACTATACCCTCTTGTTTCTATAAATAGTGCTTATATGTTTAAGAGAATACTAATTATTCCTTCCATAGACATTTGAAATATTTTTTAGTATGATAAGCATTTCCTAGTTATTTCTTCTCTGTTTTTAGAAAAGTTTATATGTCTTTATTTTCAGATTCTTAAAAGTTCTGTTCCTTTCCTCTTCTTTGGCAATGGGACTGCAGCATAGAAAATGAGGTGGAGGGCATTACCTTCCCAGTACTCCTTGTGGGAAGGGACAGCCATATGGTCATGTTATACACTGTGGTTGTAGGGCAACAATGGTGGATTGACCTTCCAATCCTGGTTCATGAGGTCTCTCAGGGAACAGCAGCCACAGTAACATGGCAGCTCTGTGTGTGTGTGTGTGTGTGTGTGTGTACTCTCTTGTCAGCAGAGCAGAAGGCTGCCTGTCTTGTGGCAAAATTTAACAGTTTAGGAAATATCTAACTTTTTATTTATCCTTAGTCAAATTCACGCCCCTCCTGAAATTCCCGGCAGAGTCCTCTCTTTGGTGAATTCTGTAGCCCATGGCACAAGGCGAGCCTTCAAGAAATACAAACAGTTGCACATTCACTTGAGAAGACTCTTCGCTGACTCTCTTAATGTATTTCTCGTAGACAGGGAAATGAGACCCCATACGTGAGTATATGAGTTACACATCAATACTTGAGCCACCTTGCAGATGTAGTTTCACTTAAGAAAATGTAACCCATTTTCTTACCTGTAAACCAGAGGCCAAATGGAGTTGATTTTAGTCTCCTGATCTGTCAGGTGACGAGGAAGAAAGTGGCCCTGGATGATTGTTTATCGTGGCGTGACCATTACCACTTCAAACTGAGTTCGTGTGAAACTTTAGGCCTCCTGCCTGGAGAAGAGCAATTTTTTTTATCCCACACTAGAACTTAAATGGTCCCAGTGAGAGTCGAAGAGCTTAGCAAATCCTCTGCTTTGTCACAGTGAAGACCTTTGCCTAATGCAAGGTCTTATCCTGCAGATTGCTTGGGGCCAGAAGATAGCCTGGTTAATCTGAGCTGCTCCCACTTCCTACAGTGTTCACTGAACTGGGTTTTTTGTCTGTGAATAAAATGGTCCAGATCTGGGTTGGTTGCTATGGTAACTGTATCAGGAGCCTTGCGCTCTATCTTCCTCTGCTGACAGCTCCTGTGCAATGAAGGCCCTGTGGGGTGTGGGTGCCTCTCCATAACCTCATGGAATCACCTTCTCAAGAAGACAGAGTTCACTATGAAAAGTCAGGCTAGCTCTTAAGAGAAAGGAATTCCTGGTCGCCCTTTGTGGTATGTGGCTCTGTGGTCACATCTGGCCCATTTAGATCAGGGTGTCATGAGTTAGTTTGCCAACCAAAATTTTTGGGTCCCAAATCTTTGGGTCCCTGGGACAGTGGACTTTGATGTCTCACCTTCTATAGCTAGTAGCAGACATGGCTTTCTGGAATTTGAGATTTACTTATATGAGTAAGTAATTAATTATACTTTGGATTTATAAGCCCAATCACATGTAGGCCAAGTTCTGCCTCTTGGACACTAGGATATTATCTGGCAGCTGTCTCCAGGTAGGGCATGTGGCTGTATAAAAGCCACTATGGAAGGTCCTCTGGGCTCTTGGCTCTGCATTCTTGTACAAGCTGAGGGCTTTATTCACAAAGATGATCTGAGGAAAGGGAACTGGTGTGGTTGATCTCTGTTAAAACTCCTGCCTTGAATAGCAGCATTATTTTATATGTCTACCTATCTATAGAATACTTCTTAAATAGTAGCTGCTTGTCATGTTATCTCAAATTCTTCTTTTATTTTTCTACTTGATATCTCAAAACCTGTATAGCCCAAACCAAACTTAATCACATGCAGTTACCACTTTAGTAACAATCCAACTGGTCTGTCTGTAGTTACTGCTGTTTCTCCAGAAGACCTTAAATGGTCATGTTGCCTTGGGGGTATGAACACCCCTGTGGGCGTTGATCTTAGATAAGGATGTATTTGTCAGGACTCAATTCCTTTTGCAGTTTGTGTTGCCCACTCTACTTTTTGCTCTCTGTGCTTTGGCTACTCAGGCCTTATTTAAGCTGCTTCCTGCAATGGAATCCCCTCTCCCATAGCCCTTTGCATAGGCTACCCCTCCCATAGCCCTTTGCATTGGCTACCCCTCCTCACTGATGTTTACTTCTTTCTTCATTTAATTTCTTCTTAGACATCATCTAGACTTAGCGTTACTTTCCCAGGGATGCCTTTTTCTAATTTCTCATAGGCCAGGTCTTCTGTGGTAAGTTCTCATGACCCTAGGTAATTTTCATCTTTGCCAATAATTAAACATGAATGATATTATTATTTTCTGGATGTCTGTCTCTCTTGCTGGACTGTGAAATCCAGAAGAGCAGGTCATCTGAGCTAACGGAGGTCATACATTTTACTCTAAGAAAAGCATTGCACGTGAACCTGTCCTCAGCCTGATTCTCACCTCAATATGTAAAATCCATTGTTTATTTTCCTGAGTCTTCAGTGGGGGCAGGTACCTCCTTTCTGGGTTTCCACGGTATTCTGTGGGGAGACAATGAGCTTTTCCTGTTCTGCTGTTTGGCAGGTTTCCTTTTATGTGTCCATATTTCTACAGCTCAAGTCCTGGTACATAGCACTTGGTTGGGTTTTGGTGACTTTTTATTGAAATTTCTCATTAAAAGCAAGTGGATGGTTGTCTGAGTTTTGAGTCAGCTGGTTTGGGGTGAGACCCAAGTGTTGGAGATTTTTCATGGATGGTTGGAATGGTCAAGTTTGTGAATCTCCAGGGTAGAGACTCAGTGGCAGTTATTGAAGCTAATCAATTGGTATTGGAATTAACTTTTTATGAATGAGAGCAGGTTTGGTCTTAGAAGAACTGACCCTACCACCGAGAAATTCCTGTTCTGTCTCTACCTCAGGGAAGCTTGTAGAGTCTAAGGACAGGCTTTTGGATCTGAGGGAGTTTTAGAGAAAAAGCTAGGGGATGTCACAGTTATTTATGGAGACCTCTTCCCTAGCACAAGGACAGGCAGTCAGCCATTGATCTGCTTTTTGCTGCCAAATGTAGTAACTGGAACATTTTCTTTCCTGATTCTGCATGCTACATGGAGGGCCAAATCAATTAAATTTTTCTTGAGTTTTGCAGATGGTACATTGACTTGCATTCACTTATTAATTTATTTACTCCCTCAATAAGTGCTGACTGAATGTGGATATAACAGGGTGCCAGTTCTTGGGGAGGTCACATGAGGAAAATGTTATACAGGCATGCTGAAGAGCTTAAAAATCTGAGTAGACAGTATATACATCCCAAACTCAAGTGCCTGAACATTTTGTGATTAAGAAGGCTGGCATTTGAGCCAGACAATGTGATGAATTATAATTAGTGTGCACTCTGGAAAAGTTGCTTTCCCTCTGAGCACCTCAGTGTCCTGATATGAACATGTCTCCTCTATGAATGATAATAAACAACACCAGAGGGTTGCTGTGAGCATTCAACGAGGTTGTTCCTGTATGGTATTAGTGCAGAGCCTGGCATCTAACAAAAATTCAAATATGTATTAGCTGTTATTATAGAAAAGATTGCAACACAGGTTAGTGAGCAAGCAGGGCTGGGACGGAAGATTGCAGAGTACTATAGAGATGTGGAGACTGAGGTGGTCGCAGGCCACGGAGAAAGAAAGCCCTGTGAAGGTAGAAGCTAATCTTGAGAAGGAAGGAGGATGCTCTGGGTGTGTGGGTGGGGTTGAGGATGAGAACTCCAGGTAGAGTTGGATATACTTGTTATTTGAAATGTGGAAAAGCAGTCCATTACTGGCCTGTACCCTCACCTCCATGCCTCAGGCTGCAAGGCAGGCTGATATATTAATTGGTTATGTCCAACCATCCCCTCTAGGCCTGTATTCAGCAAGTGTGGTGATTTATCGTTATGGACCAAATGTTCCGAAATGCCAGTTGCAGTGCTGGGAAGTCTAAATTTAGCATATGAGTCCTGAGTATTTAGAACTTAAAGGGAAATTTCTAGATTCTGAGATCAGGTTAAGACCATTTCAGCCCTTTAACTGCAGTTAACATTTTCCTTGAGAAATTCCAACCTTTAACAGCCTCTATTTGACAACTTGCTGGCCAATATTTATGTTCTGCTCCATTAGCATCATGAGGGCTGCCTCTCTACTTTAAAAGATATGCATTTGGCTGGAAGAAATCATTGCTGTTTGCACATTTCACATCCTCATGTACACACACACACATATGCACACACACATACATACACACATACACACATATACACACATGTATATATATATATGTACACATGTGTGCATACATACATATATACATACACACATATACATATACACACATGCATATACCCCTCTCATGGGTTGATAACATGGCATGCTTCTAAATGTGTGAGCCTATGTACTTGGTCCCCTGGGAGAGCAGATGATGTGATGTCTGTACTAGTTGTAACTTTATCTGACAGTTTTTTCAAGTCTTCATTTCTTCCAATTTAGTTCTAAGTCTTCTGTAGAATTTTAAGTTTCTATTGCATGTTTCAGAGTCATTCACTTGACTCTGAACTAGTCTCTAGTTAAGAGTCATGTGGATTTTAGAATTAGGGTTGAGAGTTATTGTATTAACCTTAAAGATACAGGCACAGATCTTGGAAATCATATAGGAAGAGAAAATAATAAAATTGTTCTTTTGACCCCAGGTCCTTGGGTTATTGATTAAAAAACAAGTCCCGTGTGGTGAGCCACTCAATATGAGTTTGGCCAGAAAAAAGCACGCAAACACACTATGCCAGTTCTCTGCACAGTATTTATTCTGCTGTACTGAAACACAGTTTTCGTATACTCACAGTGCCTGATCACTCAGAGACTCATGGTCACCTTAATCTTATTTTTGAATACAAAAGTTAGTATTACACCCTAAAAATCTTGCTAACTTAACACACAAATATGAAAGTAAACTTAATTCTGTTGAAAATGAACATAGGTCGATTGCTATTTATTGGTCAGAACAAGAGGTTGGAATGATATTTTTGGGACATCTTTCACATGCAGTTTAGACCTCTCAGTTTGTTGGTGACAAGGATCAACTATTCTTTGAGTAGTATTTGCTAGGCAAAGAGCTTGGTCTGACAGATGAGGGTGGACCTGCACACTGGACGCTCTAAGACACTTGAAGTTGAATTCATGTAATGTGATTTTGCTTGTGGTTCAGTGAAACCAACTTTGTTAATGTCTGAAGTGAAGAATCAGCTGTGTATTTCAATCTAAGATTTTGCAATGCAAGTAATCTTCGTGGGTTTCTTTGTTAGGATTTACGTAACATCTGGTGAAGCCTTCTTATGCTGGGCTCTGGCTTCTGGATGGCCTTTGTTCAACGGGCCAATAGCACATAGCTGTCTTCATCCATTCACCCCTTCTGCAATGGGAACCTGGTAGAAGTATAATTTTCTTTTTAGCGTAGCAAAAAAATAGGACTTGCTGGATCTTGAGATAAAAGTCATGGGTAAGAAAGATGGCTGAAACTACTAGTAAAGTCATGCAAGTCCTGAATGAACAGTATGTCAAGTTAGTGTCAGAACAGCATAGTTAGTCACTAAGAAAGGAAAACCTATCTGCTTATGGCTAGCCAAATTGCCCGAACATGTGTATGCTGGAGAACCAGGAAAATTTTATGTGTAATTTTTGACAAATCCTATCTACAAGGATTGATTTCATACCCTAATTCTGTTAAGTCAAAGTGAGCTTGACATATTTTAAAATTCTTGTCCATATCACATGGGTGCCAGGGTGACCCATGGAGATTTTTTTTCAAAATGGTAAGACATGAATGAGGCTTGGTGAACAGCAGCGTGCTTGCTCTGTATTATGACGTCAACATTTTTGTTTCCAAATTCTGTAAAAATATATTCTTTATTTCAAAGGTCTCTTAACTTCTAGAGGAACCTCAGCAAGTAGCCATCAGCACAGCACAACTAGACACTGTGCTGAGAACTACTGATGTGTTTGTCCATCGGATGCTGAAGGGAACTGGCTCTCCTGAGACCATCTTTACGTGGCAGGAAAGCCAATGGCTCTGGCTAGGGGAACACTCACCCAACATTTTGTTCTCTTCTCACACAACAGATGCATTTGATTGCTTTAGGACAAATGACTCCAAGGTATGGACAACCCAAAGGTTTCTTATGCTTGCCTGTGCTGTATGTGGCAGCATGCTCTAAATCCAGGCTGCTTAGTTGGTGTGGATTTCTCTAGTTTCTATAAAATCCTGGTTTTTCAGAGTTGAGATATCTTCTCATGTAAGTGATCTGTTCTGAGAGGAGTATTTCACATTAGACATATATCACATATCTGTCATGCCTTTGAGTTTTGTGACTTAATACCTCCATTAGGAAAGACACTCTAACAAGAGGGGTGCTGCAACCTCAGTGCCCATGACATTTGGTTCAAAACCAAAGGAAACAATCCTACTTTATCTGATGTTTTCCGGTGTAAGGTGCTCTGTATACTAAAGTCTGTGACACAGTCATAATGGCAGCTCATATCAAAGAAAAGCATGGAAGGAGAGTCTTCTCATGAAGATGTGTACAGAATGGAAACATTCATTAAAAACAAAATCGGACAAAAATTTTAGATTTTTCAGACAGTTTTTAAGCTATTACCTTCATCAGAACACTGTCAGTACTTACGGACACACTCGTGGGAACCTGAATGACGCCTCTGAAACACTGCAGCTTTTCATTACACAGATTTTCATTTTGTACACAAATGCAGGTAATGCAGCTTCTTCAAGTGAGGAGCAGCGACGGTAATTAAACCAAAACACCCCTGGCAAACTGCCCAATAAACACATTGTAAAATGTGTTCTAGCTGTGGCCACATGGCGGCGCCACCTCAGCTGTCAACCCGGTTTTCCTCTGGTTTCCTTTAGTTTCCATGGGCCTTTTAAGGCCTTCTAAACTTGCACCGAGTAGTTTTTGGTGACTGTTGTCCTGTTCCTTTAACGCTCGCTTGTTAGAACTTAACAAAGCTTGCAAGCATGTGTTAGGTGATGTTGTCGTACGGTGATGAAAAACAGCAGAAAAATCAATACACTGGGAATGGAAGAGGTGATAAAACACAAAGAAGCCTCAGAAACAACTGCCATATGCTATTAAATGTAAGCACAAGGTCTCTGCAAAATATTAGAGTGAATGCTAAGAAAATAAAAAGCAGCATTAGAACATATCATTGCAGTGTTCACTGATTTATGTGGCCCTAGAACACATCCTCCATTTTACATGTGCTCCTAGGAGGATTCTGTCTTGAGTGACAGGAGACCTTCAAGAACTTACCTCTGGCATAAACCTGACAAGCCACGTTTGTTTACTGTCTCTTCTTTTTCTGTTATGTGACTTCATCTCTCATCCCAGTCTCGAGAAAGGTAAATGAATGATTGCTGGGGCCTGGTCAAGGTTTGAGGAACAAAGGAGAAAGGCTTCTGAAGTATTTAACACCCAGGGAGTATTTCATGAATGACCTCCAGTCATGCTCACCCAGTCCTAAGAAGCCAGCATTGTTTATAGCCTTATAGATGAGAAGCTAGGCTCACAGAGCAATGCCACCATCTGGCCTTATACCCAGTGATTGGTAGAGACAGTTCTGAATCAGACTTACATAGACTTTCAGCCTAATTAGAAGGGGAAATGGTTGCACTTAAGATCACAACTGGTTTCTACAGCAGATATGTGTGTGTGAGTGTGTGTGTGTGTGTGTGTATGTATGTATGTTTTAAGATGTACTTAAGAATCATTTAGGAGACTAATTAGGTGGATGCTTTTTATTTATTGTTTTCCTGGTCAGATCATGAACAAAGGGAGACCTAGCAAAAGCATGCACTATGCTAGTGGTTCTCGGTCCTGACTCATTACTAGAGTTCTGTCTAGGTCTACTACGGAAGAGAGAAGCAGAAACAGAGGCATGGATCCACTCAGGATCATTCCAGAATATGACACTCTTGCTTACCAGCTTTCTTGTCTCCTAACAAAATCAGCTCCACTCCCATTCAGATCTCTCACTCAGAAATCTTTCCAGCCTCTGGATTGTTTTGTTTTCTCATCTGCTGTACACCAGGCTCAATATAAGCATCCCTGTAACTGGAGGAAGGGCCGATCCATCTGTTTTGTGGGGAGAAAGAGAGTCCTAAGTAAAGCAGCAGGAAGAGACTACCCTCTTCCCCCTACCCACTGGAGGGGCCTCTCCTGGCTGGATTTCAGGATACCGCTTTTCTGTGACCCTGGAAGGCCTGGTGCCGAGCCTCTTTACTTCTTAAAGTTCACTGACACTAATTTGTTTTTGAGAAATTTTAAGACTCTTTCAAAATCCCTTATAGTGACTAGAAATACCCCGGGGTGTTGCAAATTCAGAGTTTGGAGATTATTGTGGAGAAGCTAAAGCTATGGCAGTGTGCACAACAGCCAGTGGGAAGCTCTGTGTGGAGTGTTTTGTCTGTCAAACAGCTGACGGTGCTCAATTTTGCATCAGATAGAGTGGCTCCCAGCATCGGTACACCTACAGGCAGATGGTGCTTGTGTTTCTGTGACACCAAAATATTTGTGTTCAAGATAGCAGACTCAAGCCCGGCCGCTTTTATTTTCCCCATGTAACCATTTAGCTCAGCTTCAGACAGGCAGCGTGGGGTGTTATTGAGAGCATGGGCTTTGGAGACAGACTGGGTTGGATTAGACTCTCCGCCCTCCTAAGCCCTGTGACTTGGTGTCCTAGTTTGGAAGATGGATCAATGAGCAAAATGGTAATAATTGTATCACTTTGACTATGTAAGCCTGTGTCTGGGGTGAAGACAGCAAATACATATGTGAAGCCACATTCTGGGTGCTTAGTAAAAGCCACTGCATCTCCTTTCCACTTGTTTGTCTCCTTCAGTAGGAGATGGCAGTGCTCCTTGATTAAGGACATGGGGACATGGTACACAGAGGTGGAGGAGATCCTTGGAAGTAAACTTATCTATGAGTCTTAGATCCTTATCAGAGAGTCCAGTCATCCAGGGAAGGCATGGGGACCAGTACCATGGAAAACAAACAGGTCGAGTCGTTAAGACTGTTCATCAAAAGATCCTTATTGTATAAGAAAGAAGGGCAAGATTAAAGAACCACAATGATGTCCAAAAGGGGACCTGGGCCAGGAAGGAAACAGTGGATTCTTCCCTTCAGGTTGAGGAGTCCAGCAATGGTGCCTGCCTGTAGGTTGAGGAAAAAGGACAAGTTGAAGATTTCTGAGAAAGAAAGAGGCATGAGAGGAGAGAAGGAATTTGTTTTTAAAGTGTCCCAGGGAGGAAGGAAGCTAAGCAGGAGGCAGAACAGTTGCAAACTGCCAGCAGTGACTGCAGACGTTAGACCCATGCCGTCAAGGACCTTTCGTATCTTTTGAGTCTCTGTGCCCCCCTTCTCTTTTTCTCTCTCTGTGGTCATCTATCTTAGACCCTGATTTGTTTCTTAGGGCTACTCTAACAAAGTACTACACAATTGTGTGTCTCAAAATAACAGAAAATGTACACAAGCCACAGATCAAGATGTCAACCAAACAACTCCTCCTAGAACCCGCAAAACAGAGTTCTTACTTTCTGTCTTCTCTTTACTCACCAGTCATGGCCAGAGCTGGTGTTCCTTGGCTTGAAGTTTCACCAAGTATCTGCCTGTCTTGTCCTGTGGCATTCACCTTGTGGTGAACATGGTCACGCAGCATCAAGGCTCACCTTAAAGGTGACAATATAACTTGATCGCCTTCACAGACACGGAGACAGTTTAACACGTAACAGTGTCATTCTAATGACGGTCTGATGGTAGTACTGTTCTCTCTGTGGAGAGTGCAGATGTGTACAGAACATTCTGTGAATCATTTCAGGGAGTCCACAGACTTTTGTGGCTTCCATACAGAACTTACTGTTTCTATCGTAAGTCAGGAGTGTCAGTAGTACCCAGGGACTTTCTGGGTCTACACCAGCCTCCGCATTTTGATGGGGACCCTCATGGATTTCGTTGATGAGCTCTGATCTAGGAGTCTGCAGTTTCTAGATGAAGCTCCCCTCCCCTCTTTCTTTCTCCCGCTTCCTCTCTGGTTACTAGTTAGGAGAATCCAGTTTACCTGCCCAATTCTTCATCCTTGCTCAGCACATCCATGCCTATGATAGCCTGCACAACGTTCCCTTTGCCACAGATGAATCCTCGTTCACTTCTAACAAATATTCCCTAGGATCTATTTTACATAAAACTCAATAAAAGTCATCAAATAAACAAACATATGGAATAGCTACTTTCTGCTAGGCCTCCAAAAGCAAGAAGGTCTGTCTCTCAAAGGTTCTGACTCTCCATCTGGGTTCCATTCCTGACTTTGTAACCTGTTTGTTCTAAGGATACACAGGAAAGACTGGCCGAGTCTTTCTGAGAAAGTACCACGTTAGAAGCTGTGGCTTTCTGGGGTGACTTAGAATTCTCCCTCTATTTCATGAACACAGCTGGGGACTGACGGACTGACTGACTTACTGACTGACTCGTCTTCTTTTCCCGTTTCTACATACAGCAAGAAAGGCTTGCATTTAGAAGTTTTTAGCGATTTTGTCCCAGAGGTAGTAGGGTCATAGGCTTGTTCTTGGAGTAGATTTTGTTTAGGAAAACACTCTAGAATGGAGCCTTTTACCCCTTTATTACAAAAATACAAGGAGTCAGCTATGTCTGTTGAACTTATTAAACATGTCAATTTGTCTTTTAAACATATTTTAGGAGTTTTTTTGCCTGAAGTATCTTTAATGATGTGAATCTCCTAAACAGAGTTAATGATCGTTAGATGTTTTTCTTGAATATATTCAGTTAATACAATTTTCTAGAATTATCCATCCAGTTAGCATTGTTTCTCCTACAGTTTAGAGTTTCTCATTCTGCTACAGAATTCCTCTGGTTTTCCACTGTGCTTAGCATCTTCTAACATGTAATAATACACTGTGTAGTTCATCATAAGTGGTACCCTATGAGGCAAGGGTCAGCTTCATTCACTGGTGTTTCTCAAGTACTTACGGAGAGCTGTCTTGTAAAAGCCACTAGGAATGTTGAACATATGGGTAAGTTCTTTTTGTCTTAATAGAACAAACATTCCTATATTTGTGCACATTTTTTCAGGTTATGATTTTTTAAATATTTTATTATAGAAGTCATTTTTTTCTGTCTTTAGCATTTTGATATTTACATATTATATTTCAGATATCATCAAGTGGCCAGTTCACCAACTTTGTTGAGGACTTTTATTTTAAAAATCCTCAATAATTTAAGGTGATTTGAATAGCTTTGGGCAAATTTTTGTGGCACTTTAATTTGTAGATCTATTTTTATCTTCCTAACAATGGTTTTAAAATGAGTTCTTTTTTTCTTGTCTTCCTAATAATGTTTAAGAAATGTCTCTTTATTCCATCTGTGGTCTCTCTCAGTTCTGTGCTGCTGTGGCTGGTGGTAGTTGGGGCAGAATCTATATTGGAGACCTCAGGGGTATATTAGTACCCAGGCAGGGCTGCTGATCCTTTGAGGGCAGGGGTAAAGGAGAACTTGGGAAGGGTGAGGTGAGGCAACAGGGGAGCCGAGGGCTGGTGAGTAGGTCTGAAGGCACTGACTCACGGTTCCCAAGAGCCTTCTAGTCCTGCCAAGCTTTTTGGCACAAAATTTCAAACTTGTTCTTAGTGAGTTAACCTTGAGTATCCATTGTCATGGAGGAAACCTGTGTAGTCTCCAAAAGCCTGGTGGCAGATGCTTTAGCAGGAGACATCAAGTGTTCTAATTATCTGTGAAAATTGAGTGAAACATGGGGGTTGAATGGTTATCCCCTCGGAATTTAAGAGAAATACCTTACTGTCTTTATAAATGTGGGTACATCTTAGGTTGATGTTTTTGGTTCCATGCCTGATTCTTGAAAGGTACCTGGTGATTACAGGCCCGATTGGGCTGGGTGTGAGTTTTTATTAACAGAATTACTGGTTCTCCATTGAGAGTTCATCTTGTCTTTCTCAGGGAGAGTGGAGTTCTAGGTTCAGAGGTGAGAGAGAAACCTGGAGATTCTTTTGGGTACCTGTTTTAGCACCTGATGTGAGAGGTCTGGTCAGGACTCAGAGGTAGGTTTGTTCTAGGGAGGCCAGGGTGATGTCTTACAAAAGTCCTGAAGGGACATAGGTCTGCCTGGGTGGACCTGAGGTGATGGAGGTGAGAAGCCTGGAGAAACTTCTACAGATGATTATGGGGACCTTGGAGAGTTGAAGAAAACCAGTGGTTCAGAGCTAGGTCATCTGCCAGAGGCAAAGGACATCTGTAAAGACATCTGTGGTGAACATGGAAATTCCCTTCAAGATCTATGAAAGTACAGTGGTTAGGTAGCCTTGTCACAACTTGCAGATAGGTACTCAGAATGTTCGCCATATGAAGGTATCGAGATCTGACACTTTTGCCTCACAAGCTGGTGGTGACAAAATGTTTGTTCCACCAGTGACTGTGGTCTACCTCTGTCTTACACTTCTAGAGGTAGCCTGTTTTCAAGACACAAATGGAGGTCCAGAGAAGTGCGTGGGTTTTCTTTCTCTTTCATAGAACTTGGCCTTTGCTGTCTTGCCAGGCACCTAAGACGTTTCCCATAGTGGATGAGAACTTAGCTTCCCTAGGTGTCCCTTTCAGATTTTCTTCTTGGGGTCCTGGAAGAGAATGAGAGAGCCCTGTGTACCTCAGACAACACAGGGTAAAGACTTTCTTTCCCAGGACAGTGGGAGAACACTAGAGAAGAGGCAAAAATGGGCTAGCCACAGCTATTTTAGGACAGTGAAGACTGCTTCTCAGCCTGGCCCTCTTTTTCTGGATGAAGAACTTGAGAAACTGCCCTTTCTCTTCTATGGGAACAACTGAAACATCCTGAACTTTGGAAATGCTGGTATCCACAGGTGATTCTGGGTGGATTTAGAGAACTTTTCCTGACAGGAGGTGAAACTTACTCTCCTTCAGAATACTGTTGAGTCCTGGAAAAGTAGGTGGTCTGGTGGACACAAAGACAGAGGGTCCCGAGTGCTCATGAACTGGAAATAGAATCTAGGAGGCACACACCATAGTATGGGAGTCAGTGGATAGACAAAACTTAATTCCATTATTTTTCCCAAAATGTACCATACCCAATGTGAAATGACCGTGACCACATGGATTATCTTCATGAAAGTTTGTCTCTTCTTTCTGGAGCATATTTCTATGTGAGTCTCACTCCAAAGAGTTTTTATTATAACAGAAAATGGAGAGGTGCTTTGACACCAGGATGAGGCATTTCTGTATTTCAGCAGCTTCCTTAATCTTTTCATTCTTGTAGGTAGGATATGAGAACCATCCTAGCAGGATGTTATAAAGAACTGAGGATATGTTAGCTTAACTATCTTCTCTTATGAATGTACATCAGCTAAGAAATACTTAACTGACTTACTTCCCATAAGGCATGCACTTCACCCTGTACATAGAACTGTGGGTAAATTCATAGCTCCATCCTTAAATGCGTGTGACCCTTGACATTTTATAGTCAGGCACTGGCCAATGACATGGACAACTGTAAGTAGCTCATATGGAGTGTGTTGTTGCCTGACATGGTTGTGGCGGTCACTTGGACTGTATAGTCACACACCCATCTGTGACGTGGATAGAAGAAGCCAAAATTGTCCTCATGGCTCATTCACACACAGGCCTCTTTATGCACTCCCAACCCGAGCATTTAGGGATGTTGCTGTAATATCTAGGGTGAGATGTAGAAGGCCATGCTTAGATATTTAATTCCTGATGGCACTTAGATATTTAATTACCAAGAGACGATGTGTGAGGTAAACACTGGACTCCTGGAATCAAATCCTATCTCCATGACTGGGAAGCATCATTCTGGAGCACCGTGTTCACCCTGGTTGTCCACTGAGGATTAAATGAAGCATACATGACTTTGGTACTTAGAAAACCTTGACATGCCCTGAAAATTTTTTCTTTTTCTCTTCTTTCTAGGTTTTTTTCTTGTGGCGAACAGTAGAAGTTTAAAAACAAGCTAAATGGTACACACTACATTAGCTTCTTATGGAAAGTTATGGAAGAGAATGAGAGAGAAACTCTCACACATACCTCACTCTAGAGAGCCCCAGTCACCCTCCAGGAAGTGCAAACCCTGCTTCCCAGGCTGCCCTCTTAACACCAGCTCACCTGAGGGACACCTGTCTTCCTCACACCCACTTCCCCACCAGGCTGATGCTGGCTGAGCACTTTTGAAGACCCGGGCTAGATCTTGTTAATTTTATATTATTCCTGATATCTATCCCAAGTTTCATCATGTTTATTTAGTGGATACACAATAAAAAGTCTTAAAAATACTCCTGATTAATATATATTGGCAGCGAGAAAGGAGGCAAATCAACTAAGCTTTTCCATTTTCATCCAAAGTTAGCTCACAAACTTTACCCTGAAGTTTTTCCATTTTAAGGAAGGGCTCCTGTGAAAGGCAGACTTGGAAAGCCTGGGCCAATTCCCCAACCTGTAATAAACTATATGTATAAAGATAGCAGTGTTGTTATACAATTTAATTAGTACATCACTCAGACATTTGGACCAATGCCTGGCTCTTTTTTGCATGTTCATTTAGCTTTTAGTCTAACTCCCGCGTGAAATAAACAAAGAGGCTAATTGCTTTTGGATTTTAGCACCGGGTGAAATACCTGGATTCATTATGTGAATCATATTTTATAGGTAGATTAAAGGTTCTATTGGCAAATGAAAAATTCTAAGATGACAGCTGTAATGCTAAAAGGCGAGGCAATTGAAAGGCCTGTGCTCCCACAGGCAGCATCTGCAGCCATCTGACACGTTCCTGGTTCTCACAGCAGTGTAAAATTTTTGCACACTGATGAGAACATTGCCCCTGGCTGAGAAGAGTTCTGTGTCATGGCTCTAAAGCAACGATGTGGATTGTGGATTTTAAGGATTGTGTCCACCAGGAAAACAAAACAAAACAAAACAAAACAAAACAAAACACCTCCCGTTTTTTTAAGTTCAGACCACAGCTGATCTCAAGGAGTGGGAATAGGTGCTGACTCCTGACTCTCACCAACCCTCAGACCAGGCCTTCCTGGGGTACTAGGCAGAGGGCAAATATCAGAGGCTAGAGCTCTGTTTTTAATAATTTCTCCAAAATATAGATGTTGGTGTAGGGAGTTCTGGAGCAGATCGTTTATGAGTATGTTAGGGCCCAGCAAACAGGAATGCCTTCTCAGCTTCCTGGAGAACAAGGCAGGGAGATGAAGGTGATTTGCGTCCATCTGGCATTTTCAGATGTTTGTGAGGCCAATGGTGTAGGACATATCCGTGGTCTATAGTGTCAGATATACTTTGCTGTTGCCTATTTGAGGTTGCCTGAGAATAAAGTATAACTGGTTTTCAATAATTTCTGAATTGGGCTGGGTATGGGGGTGAATGTCTGTAATCCTAGGCACTCCAGAGGCTAAGGCAAGAGGATTGTGAATTTGAAACTAGCCTAGGCTACTTTGTGAGGCCTAAATCCTGAATATCTATCAATCAAACAATCAAGCAGTCAAATTCTATCAAAGGTTTTGGAAGCATCTGGCACAGTGCAAGCCACTCACTTGCTACTATCTGCAGACTGATGTAGCACATCAAATATGAGAGAAAGTGAGACTTAAGCCTCCATGGTACAGGGTAAACTTGATGTTGGAGTATAGACTTTTCTTGGGCCTTGTGTTTGGGGGCTGGTAGACCATGGAAGAGCCCTGTACAGTTGTATTAATCTGAAGATATGTCCATCTCTTCCCTTTCCCATGGCAGTATGTAATTATTATAGTCCAATCATAGTTTTGGCTCAAGTTGTCTAGAGGCGGATGTGAAGACCATCCAGCACAAGCAAGGTCATTCTGGCTCTCCTCCAGACACGATAGGCTTGCAGAAGGTTAGACGTTTAAGTCCCTGGCTATGAAACCAGCAGAGTTTGCTGTCACCTCTGCTAACTAATGATGGCAAAATACTAACAAGGAGTGAAGTTGGACGTCAGCTGAAGTCCTGGTGAGAACAGGGGACAATAACAACTGCTTACCTGAACCAGGCAGTGGATTGAACATCTTCTAGCCATTATCCCAGTTTGCCCCACTCTTCCACTGGGAAGAGCTCCATACCCAACCCCATGCTGGAAAAGTGATGCTGGCATGAAGAATCAGGCGTTTTGGCTTTCAACCTAAGCTACTTGCCTCTGTGTTGTACCATCTCTCTCTAAACATGGAGTATGGACACCATGATGCGTATTTCCAATGAGCATTGCACAAAGGCAAACCCAGATGTTCTTTGCCCACTTTCTTTTTTCCTGTTCTAGAGGGGTTGACCCTGACACTCCTGCTCTGGACCTTACTCAAAGAGGAGCTTCAATAGATCACCCCTCTGCATCTGACTGAGGTCTGTTCAGGAAGATAATGCTTCCATCTTCAACTCTCTCCACATATCACAGGCCAGTGGAATATGTCTCCCATCAATTCTTTAAAGGGAGACCTCCCGGAAGCCAGCAGTGCTCTCAACATAACCAGATCAAACCCAAGCCAACATGGTAAGTTTTCTTGATAAACACACATTTGAATTAGGAAATTTACAAAAATTATTGTGCCCAAGAATATCCTAAAGCTTCTATGGGATGAACAACAAACCCAAGAAACTAGTGAATTTTCATGCTGGGAATATGCTGGCCTGGCAGAGAGCAGAGAAGACTGGAAGGGAAAAAGGGAGTTGCTGTGGTACCAAACCTGACACACTGTCTTCGCCAGACCTATCAAACCTCAGATTCCAAGTTATTCCTCACTTAATACATCCTGCAACATGCAGGAAAAAGTGGCAATGTGCCCCAGGATGTGGCAGCCTCATGTTCCCAAACACTAAAAGCTGTGCTCCAGTAACTGGCCTTCCACGTTAGCATCCACAGAGACGATGGAGCATGGGAGGACTCCGGCCTTTTTCTTTCTGAAAGAAACAATCATTCCTTTTCTGTCTCCAGAAAGGAAAGCAACTTGGAGAAATTATCACGAAGTGAAACATTGCTAAAGACATACAAATAACATTATAAGGACTGAGTAGGTTGTATTTATACATTTAGAAACACACACACACATACACACACACACACTACTATCACCGCCAACACCGCCACCATCACCAACACCACTAACAATAACTAAAGAAAAAGAGGCTATGAATTTAAGAGAGAACAAGAAAGGGGTATATGGAAATCTGAAGACGTTGGAGGGAGGAAAGATAAGGGTGAAAAATGATTGTAATTATGTTATAACCTTAAAGACCAAAATTACTTTAAAAAGAAGTAAAATACTACCTCTAAAGCTGTCATGCTTTTCATTTTCCGTGTCTCTCCCATGCTATACCACACTCCCCGCCTTGTAGCTCCCTCCGTCTTCCCAAGGAACTTAGAACCACAGATTCATCAGAATCAGTGATTTTTGGTAAATGTGAGGAGAGGGCAAGGATGCATGCCATGTTTTCCCTCTGTCTATTCTTCTGTCTGTTGACAGACACTGACTCTGGTTCCATCGCTTTGTGAACAGTGCTTCAGGGGACGGCAATGTTCACATGCCTCTGTGATTCACCTAGGAGTGCTATAGTCGAGTGATGTGCTGAACTGTGTTCAGATGATTGAGAGACCTTCATGAAGAAAGCAGAAGCAATTCTGTCTAGGAGAATGGAGGGGACTAATGGAGAAGGGACAGGACAGAAGGGAATGCAGAAGGACATAATGGGGTGTGGTTCAAGAACACTCCATAGTTGTGTAAAACCCAGAACTGAGTACAGGGAAAATACACTAATTGAAAAGGAAAGGAAAAGCAAGGGAAAGCAAGAGGAAGAAGGTGGGTGTGAAAGACAAGTAGGGGACTTTATTTTAAAGAAATGAGTGCAGAGGTTGTGTGCATGAGGAGGCTGGCAGAGGGCTTCTTACAAGCCTCTGAGGTGACCCATTGTAGATCAACTTCCAGCTTTGTTCCCTTTCCCTCTAGAAAGACAAGTTTCACCCATCCTTAGACCATGTGTTACTTTCTACTCTGGGGTAACCTGGGATACAGCTACTGTCTTTGGGTGGACATTAGTGGTGTCTCTCACTTCCTGTCACAAAGCAGCTTTTTCCTTATGAAGATCTCACCAGATCTGAGAACTAGCTCTCATAACTGGGAAAGAAAACTCAGTCTCTCACCATCCAGACTTCTCACCTCTGTAACAGCATGGGCTTACTCAAGGCTTAAAATAGCTCGGTGGAAGCTTACTCTGCGTATAAGCACCTATGCATTTACAGTATTTAAGTCAATGAATATTGGCACATATGCATCTATGACAATTCCTATTGGCTATAGGACACTTCATGTTCTCCAGCATTGTCTGGTATTATTTGGAAATAAAATTATGTATTCTTTTTTTGCTTTTCTTATTTCATTAAGCATAATTATTTTGATATTCATTCATGTCGTGTGTGTATCAACTTCTTTTTTTGCTGCTTTGTAGTATTCTATTATATCATTATTCCACAAATTGTCTACTTATTCAACAGTTAGTTGAGGTTTGAGTTGTTTAAATTTCTTATTGAAATACAGTTTCTATGAACAATGATAAGCAAGAGCCAGGATGAACTAACACATTCCATTTTCTTGAGTGAATATTTGGGAGTGCAGTGACTCAATCTGTTGATAGCTTTGTTTTTTTAGTGTGTGTGTGTGTGTGTGTGTGTTTGAGTCAAGTCAGCCTTTATCATTATTCACATACTTCATAGAAAAAAAGAATGATGAAGATAGTTCAGGGCTATATGAAAAGGAATTCAGGGTTATACACCTCTTTCTACAGATAGCTGTGAGAAGAGATGCCCTCACATCAGGCAGAGTGGCTTGTATTGTCCAGATGTTCTTTTCCTGACACAGCCATGGGCTGTCTTGCAGTAGCCTGTAAGGTGGTTGGAGCAGAAGATCTTTTTGTGGGAGTTATATCTCTACCCTTTGCATCTATAGGAGCTTGGGCAGGGGCAAGTGCAGGTGCAGGTGCAGGTGCAGGTGCAGTGCAAGTGTAGGTGCAGTGCAGGTGCAGGTACAGATACAGTGCAAATATAGGTGCAGTGCAGGTGCAGGTGCAGGTGCAAGTGCAGGTGCAGGTACAGTGCAGGTGCAGGTGCAGATACAGTGCAAATATAGGTGCAGTGCAGGTGCAGGTGCAAGTGCAGGTGCAGGTACAGTGCAGGTGCATGTATGGGAACAATCAGTATTGTAGGAGCCATTGGGGTGAGGCTGGAGATGCAAGGGATGCCAGAACACAGCTGGCCTGAGGGAAGATGTTGAGTGTTCAACTTTTATAGAACATGCTAAACTTTCTCTAAAGTAGTGGGAACACTTACAATGCCACCATCATTGGTGTTCTCCTTGCTCTTCCTTCTCACCAGCACTTGACTGGGACCGAGTCATTCTTCAGTGACAGGATCCTGAACAGGAAGGGGCCAAGGGATCAGAGATAAAGAAGATAGAACAGGTGAGTTAAGGAGATCTTTCTCAAGCTATGAATTATGCCAAGCAAACTTATTAAGAAGTATATCTTATTTATATTAATATATAAGATTAATAAATATTAATATATATCATTAAGATTAACTTATTAAGAAGCATCTTATTTATATGCTATTCGCAGGGGAAAATGGGACTGAGTCAGTGGAAAGCTAGCATCAATGGGACAAAGTCAAGTGGGGCCTAATCAAGTATGGTAGGTAGCTCAAAGGGAACACAGGGTATCTCAAGGGCATCACAGACTGAGCCCACAGTGGCCTTGGGAATGATAACTCCAGACTCTTCAGAGGGGAAAAGCCAAGTTCCCAGGAAGTGAAACCTTAACTCTTTTGAGGCCCTGGTCCTTGTCTCAGACTGGACCTTGCCAAGTCTGCCCCCTGGGGAAGGCCAAAGAACCAGGTTCCTTTTGTCTGTTCATCAGGAGCCCCGAGAAAGCCTTGTATGGGTTCAGCTCTCCACAAATGCTGTGGTCAGCCAAGTCTGAGAGTCTAACGGGCAGAAGCAGCATTCTCCTATTATAATCTGTACATCCCTAATTGTTAGTAATTGTTGCACCTTATGTCATCTATAGATCTTCTGTCCAGTTTTAAATTAGATTGTTTTCTTATTGAGATTTGGCTTTCTTTTCTGCATTCTGGACATAAATCTTTTGTCAGGTATGAGATTTGCAAATATCTCACCCCTGCCTGTGCCTTGTATCTTTGTTCTTATACCCCTGTCCTTTGAAGAGTAATGCTTTTGATTTTGATAAAGTCCAATGAAATCCACAGGAACAAACAAGGTCTTTGGGAAAACAAACTCAGAATAGCTATTTCCAGCTTGTACCAAAGGGGATAGAATCAAGAAGAAAAGAGTCTGTGGCATGCTCAGAAGTTTATTGGAAAGAGTTAAGCCGAGGAAGCCATTGGGCTGCAAAGACATACTGCCTTACATGGATGAGGAAGGGTAACTCAGAGAGGAACTGAGAGCCCAAATTACAGAGCCAAGAACCATGGAGGATCCAAGGGACTTCCAACATTCAGTAAGCCAGATTTTATAATTGCTGTGCCTTAGTCATTCCTTTGTGCCTTCCAGTTTTCCTCTTCTTGAACAGGAATGTCTATAGTAGTTATGCTATGCCAGGACCTCTGTTGTAGCTTGGAGTGTGTGGGAATGCTATGCTGAGACTACTATTGTTGGGTATGTGGGGATAGGAAACTGTTCCTTTAACTTCACAGGTCTATAGATGATGGGAAGCTCTAGTTGAGGTGCTGTGTGTCAGCGATCATACCCAAGGCCATTCAGCCATGTGTGCATTTGATTGAAATGACATAAGTCTGGACTTTTAGCCAATATTGTTATGGGAAGAGATTTGTGGGTCCTAGGGAAGATTCTGTATTTTGCATGTAGGGAAATTCATTTGAGGCTAGATTTTCTAGATATATTTAATTGTTATGTCTTTCCTAGCATTAGGATAAAAGGAAGCATTTTATGACTTTGTGTAAAGGGTGGCACAGGGAGTCAGGTGACAGGTGAAGTAGTAGGAACAGTGGCCTTGGTGTAGAGTCCTAGGGATCCACGTCAACCAATAAGACTCAGATGTGGTCATCCACTTGTTTGTTGGATTCTGTGTTTGCTTCAGTCTTCTGTCACCTGTCTTTGCACATGTCTATACAATTCATGTATTGAAACCTAGAAACAGCCTGCTGGTATTTGGAGATCTGTCTTGGAAGATGATTAGTTCAGAAAGTTGGAGACCTTATGAATGAGACTGAAACCATTGAAAGGTAGATGATCCAGAAAGCAAATTTCTTCTCTTGCATTTTTTTTTTTACCACAGGAAGATGGCCTTCTCAAGTCAAGAAGACCCTTGCCAGAACCTGATGGTACCTGATCAGAGTTTCTAGGCTCTAAAACCATGTGTTGTTGCATAAGTTACCATTCTATGGTGTTCTGTTATAGTATCCAAGACTAAAACTCAAGCCTTGAACCTCTGGAAGCCTAGCAGCCATCTCCTGCATGCCTCTACTTCTAACTCACTTTCCTTTGCCTGGTAATGACCTTACCATTTCCTTGTGAAAACCTTCCCAAATTCTCAAGCCACATAGTCATCCCCAGTCCTCAGTTCTAGTCACCATGTAATCCAGGTCTGGTCCATCATTGTACTTCACTGAGGACTGAGAATGTAAGCAAGTTAGTCCAAATGAACTCAACTGTGGAAGGTTGGCTTTGGATAACTTCAGAGAAAAACTTGTCTGTCTCTAGAACATTAGGCTTGGAATGATGTGACCTCCGTTTGGAGAATCCACCCAATACCAGTATGGCCAAGAGGAGCAGAGGGATGTCCAACTCCTACACATGGACCACTAAACATCCCTCTGCCAACTAAAAAGCTGGTTTTTAGTTAAAAATACTGTCATCTGATAAAAGAAGTAAGGGTGAGTATTTAAGGTTTTGTGTTTATGAAGCCTGGAATTTGCTGTTTCTCTCACCGAGGCTCAGAAAGGGCCACTTAATGTAAGGGGACACACAGGAAGGAGATGGCAATAGAAGAAATGGGTTTAGTGTCAGTTTCCTTGTGTGGGATATCAAGTCCTACAAAGCAGCATTTCTACATTATTACTGGCCAGCTCTCTGCCTTGACTAGGAGGTAGCAGTTTCAACTGCTCTGCTTGAAGAAACAAAATAGAACATAAATGACTCTTAATGACATGTCACTCTATCCATAGATCACTGTATCATTCAGCCCTCATCAGAGAAGCTTCCTCCTGCAGGAGATGGAAATTAACATAGAGACCAACAACTGGACAATACGTAATGAGTGAGAGTTGGAGGTCCTCAGCCCTAAATGGGAGCCCTTCATCAAACTCCTTCCCTGAAGGCTTAGGGAGCTATGTAGACGAGGAGATGGGAAGATCGTAAGAGTCAGAGGTGGTGGATGATTCCAAGGAGCAATGTCTTCCAGACACAACAGGACTGATCCACATATGAACTCACAGAGACTATGAAGCACACACAAGACCTACAGGTTCAAACAAGACAAAATCCCTGCACTGAGAAGGGAAAATGGACCCAGGTAGAGTCCTAGCCCTAATCAAGAAGCTATTTTGCAAGTGATGTTTGCTGAGAAAGGGAAATCCATTTTTTCTAGTGAAGTGTCACTGGGCATATTAGCTACATTCTAGGGCAGGCACAGGAGTAGTTGGCCAATACAGGACAGAGTCTATGTGGGTTTTTTGGTGGGGGTTTTGTTATTTAATTAATTAATTAATCAATCAATATTTTTAGTTTGTTTTGATTTTCATCTTTTGGTAGAGGAAGGGAAGGTAGGAAGAGGAATGGACAGAGAGGGGGGATGAGAGAGAGAAAGAGAGAGAGAGAGAGAGAGAGAGAGAGAGAGAGAGAGAGAGAGAGAGAGAGAATCAACTTGGGTGGGTATGGAGGGAGGTGGGGACAATCTGGAAGGAGTTGGAGGAGGCAAAACATGACCAAAATATATTGTATAGAAGAAAATTTCTTAATAGAAAAGAAGTAAGCCTTTAAAAAAGAGAAAAGACCCCTCCCAAGGCTGTTCCTTCATTGAGAGGCTAGGACAAACATAAATGAAGACCTGAGGTCTCTTCCTGTAATGATGTCTCCTTTTTCATTATTAGACCTCTCTTCTGGCTTATACATGCCTGCCGTTGTTTTGTGGATGCTGTTTGTCCTGTGATTTTTCATTGTGAACTAAAGACACTTGGGGTTTCGAAGGCACCCCACCATTGGAGAGATCCTGGCTGTTTTTGTTTATTCAGCAGTGGTCTGGTTTTACAGCTATTGATTTTAAAAGCTCACTGCGGATTCTGCCACCTGTCATACAACAGCATGATTATTTCCTGTCCTATTGAAAGAGAATTTGACATCTTACCCTGGGTCATTTCACACATCGTACCTTGGGGGAGGGAACCACATATGGGACTGGGCCTTCATGACGGCAGGCATGTGTATTCATGTGCCTGTATGACTGTACTTGTCCATATCCTCCTCCTCCTCCTCCTCCTTCTCCTCCTCCTTCTCCTCCTCCTCCTTCTCCTCCTCATCACACACACATGCACACATGTGTGCACACATACATACACACACATATATCTTTTTTTCTCTCACAGTAGACAAATTGACTGAACTGCTTCAGCCAGATGATTTGTCTCTTTATTAGAGTTGGGAGGACATGTTACAACACCTTAAACCATGGGGTCCCACATTCACAGTCTGATGATCACAAAGTGACTGACTATATTATGGAAGGAATATGCTGAAAGCCAGGTTTCCAATGGGTTTTTTCCCATTCTCCTTAGTTCATGGGGCTCCCTGGGGCTGAGTGAAGGGGCTGGTGTAATGTTGAGTTCTTTTGCGTTTTCCACAATCGTGTGGAAACCCATCCTGGCTGGTGGCTAGCTGCATCCTTCGTGGCATTTGGGAGTCAAGATGCCTGGATTATGGACTAACATTTTTCACAGTTTAGCGCCTAATTCAATAATGTTGGTCCTTCTGTCACAAGAGCCTCATGTTAAGCTTCTGTCACCTATATCAAGGTCCAGTGGGGAGTCCTTTGTCACCATGGATTGGGTGTCTACAGCACTCCCTCAGTTTTCATCACCTTCTGGATAACAGCCAAGCTCCTAAAGGACAGTAGAGGTTGTTCTGGACATGGTCCTTGCTGTGTTATCAGCTTTCTCCCACCCCTTCCTACATCTCAGACAGATGCCAAAGTAGGACCATAGACTTGAGAGTCCTTAGTCACTAGTCACCTGGGGTTTCCTTTGCAAATTGCCCAGTATGAAGTTTGTCTTGCCTCCACATCAAATGCATTGGCTGACCCTTTCCCTGTATGAACAAATCACCATGGCAGTTGTAACTATTCAGTTTAATGAGTTAACTAATTAATTAAAGCACAGCCATCTCTTTCTCTGAAGTGCCAGCTCGTAGGAAGAGCTCTGCCTCATTTACTTTGCTATCTCCCAAATAGAGGAACTCCAAAAATATTGTTGGATAAATGAATGGCACAGAGGAACAGTGCTACTGATAGTTCATGCTAGAAAGTTATCACCACAGTGATGCTCTGTGTCTTGACAGGGCTTTCTTTCACAGGCCTGTACATTTGTCAAAGCCCATGGGACAGTGCACTTAAAATTCATGCAATTCACTCTATGTAAATTCTACCTAGAAAAAAGTTCCATAAATAAACCTTGGACTCCACTTAATGATAATCGTGGTCAAAGAGTTTTGGAAAAAAAATATACAGATATCTACAACTTACCTTGGCATGCACCACGAGAATGGGGTGACCAAAAGAGGGGTGGTTAAATGGACAGCAGATATAGAAAATTGTTCACTATCTAGATTGAAATCTAGATAGTGGCTATGCAAGTATATATTCCTTCATAATTCTCTTTTCTATATGTTTGAAAATGTTTATGATAAAAAAGTTTGGAAGTATGACAGAAATCACCAAGGAAAACTCATGGTTCAATTTTGGCACAAGGCTTCACCTAAAGATAGCTTAACTTCATTTAGGCTAACTAACAACTTGACCCCACAATAAATCTTCTGAGATCCCCTATGAGGTATACCTGGTTGCAAAACTAGAAACTCAGGAGCCTCAGTGGTTGTTTTCACAGCATCTTCCCCTGCCACCCTGGTCTTCCCTCTCCCCTGTCCTTGTGTGAGGGGCAGCTGGGCTGGAAGGGTTGTGGATGCACTCTATTCTCCTGTTGAGTTTGTGTCTTAGCTCCTTGCTTTTATCCCTTGAAAATCTATTACAGGGGCTCTTGTCCTTTTCGGAGGGAGTCAACAAAAGGGGGAAAGGACTAGCACAAAATATTCAAAGCTCTGGCTTGGAATTACAAAGGGAAAGCTGGGACATTCTATATGAAAAATGTTTTCTGGAGGGAATGAATTATCTCTTTCCTCTCAAAAACAGAGGTTAAAAAAAAACAAACAGAAGACAACAAATGTTTTCTTTGGAAAGTATTTTTCTTTTATCACCATCCTCTCTTCTTCTTTTATTATTGGTAGGAAATACCATTATAAAAAATAAAGCGTACCCACACTCCCTCCCCTTAACACATGAAGTGCATGTATTTGGCTGTCTTTGGACAGCAATATTTAGAAAAAAAATTAGGTAGCTACAGAATGCATCCTTTCCATCCCTATAAACCCCGAGTAAGCACTCTTTCAGCTTCCAGTCAGTATTTAATCAGCATACCATAACTTTTATGGGGCTGAAATGAAATGCTTCTGAGATACTAAATTTCAAGTGTTGCTGTAAACTTTGGTCATCTGAGTTTGATTTACATATGATGGGCCCATCCACTGTGATGATGAAGATAATGATGATTGTTGGTGTTGATCATCTGGGAAAAGGCACACACACACTTATTCAGCAGCAGAGTCCCCATCTGCTTTGTGTCTTTAGCATAGAGTATGGGGAGTGAATAGCAACGGTGAGCCACAACTTCTATCTGTCAAGAACAAGGAGAGTGTGCTTGACTTTCAAGGCAATATCAGGGCACCAGTTAGGAAGCTTCTGTTTAAAAGTCACATGTGCGCCTAGAGAAGGAAGAAAAGTGAATAATTCATGCCTAGGTGCAGGGAAGGTCACACTGGGTAAGGCTCAGGTTTTATTGCTTTGTAATTCTTGCTGTTTTGACTTCATCATTGAGCTGTTTTTTTTTCCTTCTGGTGGTAGAATGTCTGGGATCTTTTAGACCTCCCATTCCTAGAGTAGGAGAGAGTGCCTTTGACCCAGGAATTCCAATGGAAGTTCTGAGGCTCATTTTGACTGAGTTTCCTGAGGTCATGAGGTCTTGTGACCCTCCAGGCAATGAATCATTTGTTCAACTCAAATCATGTGCTCTATCCCTGAAGACAGAGTCTGGTGTTTGTTTCCTGGTGTTCAATGGGTCCCTACATGAAAATAGAGGTGTATTGAGAAGACAGAAGGATACTGGAGAAGATACTACAGATGACTACTACAAATGATCAACTTTTACCTGTGACTTCGATAAAGCTAAGTTTCCGCAGTAAAAGCCATATAACTAAGGCCAGACATTATGCTCCTGTCGGTGCAAAACCACAAATCAAACAGACTTAGTGAAAACAGGCAGGGGTGGAGTCCTGCCCTCTCTTCCTCCACCCCAATTCAACAGAGTAGCACCTTTTTGAGTGTAGTTCTCTTACCAGAATGACATTATCTTGTATCTATCTTGGCTTTACCTGTTTATTTGCAATAATAAGTTCATAGCATATAGAAAGGTTTTTGTCCCAGGAATGGGGACATGGGATGCAAGGAGAGGGAGGAACATTCAATATCTGTCAAAGAGAACTAACGTTTACTGATCAACAGCAGATCAGCTGGGCAGTTAAAAACACTGGATCGCTGCTGCAATCCCCTCTTATTTTTCTTTTAACAGAATATACTGAAAGGGTAGAGTTGAAGATGGAAGAGGCTGCTGCAGCAGGTAGAAATATTTGGGGGAAAGATGAGGGACTAGAAAACTCTCTGGCTCAGGAGAAGTTAGAAGGTAATATGGGACTCCAGAAAATTGCAATTGGTTTGGACTCCGTGGGTTTTCCATTCTGCCAATCAAACAAACCAAAACCCAGGCTATGGAAAGACCCTTCAGATGGAAACTCTGTGACCTAAGTCAACTTGCCTGGGCTACTGCCATACGTGTGCCGTCAAACAGGATGCTCAGCCTTCTTGCCTTTGAAGACAATATTCCTTCTCTCTGTTTACAAGTCCCTAAGGAGAAGACGTAGTCTGGAGAGTGAGAGAGTAGAAGAAAACAAGGGCTATAGCTTCAGAAGCTGGTGGATGTTCAGTGAGAAACATTTGGCTGAGTGAATGATGGATGGGTTGGAAATTCATCGCCTTCTCTGCCTCTCTCTGTTTCTCTGTCTCTCTGTCTCTGTTTCTGTCTTTCTCTCTGGGTGTGTATGTGTGTATGTGTGTGTTGAGAATTTGAGAGATGTGAACTGTTGCTGGCTGCTATTGAACATGCCTGGGTTTTGGCCCAGTCTTCGTGGACAAAGCAGGGCAGACAGGGTTCCACCTCCATCACTTGCCCCTGGTGTCTCATGTGTGTGTTGTGTGCTTGGCTGGGGAGTCTGAGCTTGGCCTCTTCCAAATCAGCAAGACTGGAGCAGAGAGAGGAGTGGAAGGAAGTTGTGTGGCCTGGACTTTTCCCTTTCTATGCTATGTCCCCTAGAGAAGGCCAAGGCACATTGGTTCCTTGATCTTGCTTATTTGAAGAGTCATGGGGAATAGCCACAGAATTATGAGGGTGGAATTGTTTTCAGTCTTTCCAATCAGATTCCCATTGGGAGTGAAGGGTAAAAAGTTTCTTCTGGGGTGCTGAGGAGTCAAGTGGGGAGCCTAAGACTTGTCTGGGACCGTGGCAGTGAAGGAGTTGAATGTCTAGGGCAAATGCAGGGACTGCAAGGGTGGTTAGTGACATCCCTAATGGGAAGATCAATTTTGGCAGATGTATCAGGGGACTGTGATTCACTCCGTATTATCAATCTTGTGTAAGTGAAGGTTGGCTTCATTAAGCAAGCCAAAAGAACCTCCCATTACAGGCTTCATTTTTCTGTAGGAGTGAAGCAGACTGCTGGAGCCCAAGGGCTTATAAGAAAGTGAGATTTTGAGATATGTTTCTGTACTTAAGATTTAGCAATTCATTGGAGGAATATTTTGGAATCTAACAGACTAAGGGATTATCAACTACACTGTCTTGGGAAAGCCCTATGGAGGAGGTACACCACTAGGAGAAAAAGGAAAAAAAAATTGATTCCACAGAAATACAGCTATGTGTGTGTGGCACGCTACTGGGGAGGCAAAACGCAGGGAGTGCTTGACTGAGTCTCCCTGCACTGCCACCAAGATGTGGTAGGCTGAAGTTGGAGTTCCCTGACACCCAAGCACTCAGTTGCTGCTGGGGTCCTGCACAGAAGGATTGGGGGGGTCCATGGGCCTGAAATGAGGCCAGGACTGGGTGGCTACTTCCAAACTCCTGGATATCAAGGTGCCGCTGAGTCATGAGGAGTTAGGAGCAGAGTTGGGGCCCATGGGCTGAGGACTATGACTAGTCCGGGAGCTTAACTCATCAGTGAAAGTTCTTAGCTTGGCGACCATGATGACGATTGTCTGGCAGCACAGAGAGGCCTTCTTTTACAGGAGACTTAGGCCGCAGCTTTGTAGGTGAAGACTGTTTTGATGGTCATGACCTGAAACCTGTAAGGTCACGAGGCAAAATAAACCTTAGCTGTTCTTGACTCAATGATATCAGGCATTAGATACAGTAATACGAAGTTAACACACCCATCCCATCTATAACATATCAAACTCCATTTAAAATATAGAAAGTCATTTGGGAATGTTTATCTTAGTGTCCCATTGCTGTGAAGAGACACATGACCATGGCAACTCATAAACAAAAACATTTAATTGGGCATGCTTACAGTCTCAGAGGCTTAGTTCATTTTCCTCACGTCAAGAAGCATGGTGGTGTACAGGAAGACAGGATACAGGAGACAAGGCTGCAGTTCTATCTTGAGATCCATAGGCAGTGGAAAGTGATAAAGCCACTGGGCCTTGGCTTGGGCTTTTGGAAACCGCAAAGCCCATCCCCAATGACACACTTCCTCCAGCAAGGCCACACCTATCCCAACAAACAATGCTACTCCCTATGCATTCAAATATATGAGCCTATTGGGGGGGCATTCTTATTCAAACCACTACCATGCCAATTAGTGTTTATGATCAATGCCCTGGAATCTCCTGGAGTAGTTAGGACTTCACTGTAATGTGTTGTCATGGCAATCATAACTCCCAGTGACTTAACAAACTTAGCATTATTTCTTGGGACTGGTGAGATGGCTCAGGAGATAAAGTACTTGATTCGCAATCATGAGAGCCTGAGTTCAGGACCCCAGCACCCGTGTGAAAGTCCCACATGGTGGCATGTGCCAGTAGTCACAGTGTCAGGGACGTGGAGACAGAGGCTTGCTGGGGGGCAACTGGTTCAGTGAGAGACCCCATGTCAATAAACAGTGTGGAGCACAGTAAATGAAGACACTTGACATTTGCTTCTGATTACACGCATGCATGCCCAGGGGAGTACGCCTGCACATACATGCAAGCAACATCTCGATACCATTTCTTGACTGGGCTGCATATCAAGTCTAACTCATGTTGTCCCTTTTCCTGGACTCCATTGTTGGCAGACTGCCAATCCTCAAACAGAAAAGAGGGCCTCCAAGTTTCCACCTAGAAGTGGCATACTGCTGTTCACACTTCACCAGAGGAAGCACATCATCTGGCCACCTCAGACTCCATGGCGCGGTGGAATCTCAGTGTTGCTGCCCACCTGGAGGTAGAGCTCCACTCTCCCCTGTCCCTCTCACATTGTCTTCTGGACGAAAAATACAAGTGCCATTAAACTCTTTTACATGCATTGCAACCTTGGGCAACAGAGGCAGCTGTATGGCTTTGGGCAAGCCATTTTAGAATTCTTTATATAATAACACTGTGGGGTTGTTTTGAAGATTAAAGCAGAAAAATGTTTTTCTCTTTCTTATGTACATTAAAAAAAACAGAAATGAGGACACATTGTGTGTCTGTGTCTACATACATGTATATGTGTGTTTGTGTGTTGTGTGTAAATATACAATTTTACACGGTGCTTTTAAGGTTAACCTTATTTTATAAACATTTCCACAAGTTACTCTAAATTTCTTGTAGGTATCTTTTTTATAGTAGGGTAACATTACAGGACACAATCCAAAATAACGCACACATTTCTCTATGAAAGCGCATTTTGCATCTGTAAAATGTTCCCAATTTGCAGTCACTTCTTATCATCCAAATAGCTACCACTTCATTAAGGGAAGCAGTAGAAACCCAGGCTGGAATTGCCCCCAACTGTTCCCTGGTGAGATGAATCGAATTTCCCACTGAGGACCATGGGCTCCAGATCACATTCACTCCTTCAAGTCCGGGTTTGAGGGGACTTTTCCTTGATGATCACTGAGAGCTCAGTGCTGTTTTCTATGTTGAGAAAGCCCCATGTAGACTTTTAAAATTGCATTCACCAAAAGAAATGGATAAACCGTGGCTACAACAGCGTGGGTGTCAGGGACCTGGTAAGGAGTGGAAGGAAGACTACAACCCTTGAACAGTCTCACAGGATCATGAATATGATCAGGGAAATTAACACACCTCACAATCCTGACCATGTACACTGCCATGGGCTATCAATTTGAAAACCCCTAAGGGCTGGGTCCTTAACAAAGCACTATGTTTTTTTGTGAACATTTTTAAGCATTATTTTTTCTGACCTTAATTGTTATTCCCTATCTCTCTGACTCAGGGGAAATTTAAATATCTGAAAAGGATGTAAATAATCTTCCATTAGCTCCTTTATTATCTCATTCATTCTGGGAAGCATTTATTGACCGGCCCTAAGCTGAGGGAGAGTCTGGCAGTCTCTGTCCACAGTGATATCAAAGGAACTGACATGACATTTGTTACAGAGTGGTTTAGTTTATTACTGGGCACTGTGGGGGAACACAGAAAAGGACACTGTGGCCAGCCTGGGAATGTGAGGGAAGGCTTCTACAGAGGTGACAGTTGGGCTAAGGCTAAGGACAGAGGTGCATTTTGTATTACAAATCTCCAGACACCTGTCAATACGAAGAGGAACCCTGGCTTCCTGGTCTTCTGTCAGGGAGGGGATCTCAGTGAGACAGATGACCTTAGTAAAGAAATTTAAGCTGGTGTGCTGTAAGTGGGTTGAAGGTAGGTAGTTGTAATTTCTGGGCACTCACAACACTGTGTGTAGGGCTGACAGGTTTTCAGAGGCCTTCTAAAGTGTCTGGGATATTCTCAATTTGGAATTAAAATAGTAAAGCAAACACCCCCTCCTGTCTAATAAAAATGAATATATGTGTAGTTTATGTGATTCATATATAATTACACATTTATTAATAATTTTTACAAAGCTATGTGTTTATGCACAATTTATTCAGTTTACCAGCGGGTTACACAGCCGACTGCACATGTTAAGCAGGAGATGATGTGCCTCAGTCACAAAGGCCAGGAGCAAATGCCCAGCAGGCATGAGACCAGGGCTTGAGCCCACCTCTCTTGTGATAAATATGAGATTTTGGTCAACTTACTCATCCTCTGACATTTAAGTTTTCTCTTTTGCTCAATGAGGATAAAGCTGTCCACACTGGCTGCCTTGTAGAATGGTTGTGGAGCCAGCCAGAGAACAGATGTCGATGTGGTTTGTAAGGCATCTTGCCCTACGCGACGGCCAGCCATCTCGCCTGGCTCCACTCCAGCCCCGACTCGGCAGGCAGGTGGCTCTTCTCACTGCAGACCTCTGATGGATGCTCCTCTTCCCTGTCGGCAATTTCATCTTCCCTAATGTAGGGGAAGCAACACCGGGGACGGTTATTCTGGACTCCGTTCTGACCAGCCAGAGGAAACAAACGAGTTTGTGCTATGGAATAATACACAAGGCTGTTCAGTCCATAAAGCAGTTCATGTGCACCATTTCCCTTCTTCTCCAAACACTCCAAAGAGGAAACTGAGGTCTGTGCATAATTGTATACCGAGGGCTGAGGAGACACATCTCGAATCTGGGTGCCTGATTCTACATCCTTGCTTATTCCTGAGTGCTCCTGGGAGAATATGAAAAACAAACAAACAAAAACCCCCAAATATCCCCAAACAAACTCAGAGGTAGTCATGGGGGTTGAGGAATAGTATTCATCCACCACCCTTCAGATTCCAGGGACTGCCTGACTATGTTTTCTTTTTAATGTGATTATGGAAAAAGGAGAGAATGTTGCTAGCAAGTCTAAGAAAGGAAAAGACTTGGCTATTTTTCTTTGATGGCAGGTGGACGGTGCTCAGGAACAAGAAGAAGAAATGCCTGAAGACTAGAACCTATGATGTTCTGTCAGCTGGGAGCAGATGGAGATGTAGGACTTTGGGGTCGGGTGATTCTGAGTACAAATCTTGCTGCTGTCACCATTGTGTCTGTGGGGAAGTCATTTAACTTCCTGTAGCCTCAGTTTTGTCCTATCTATAAAGAAATAAAAGTAATAAAGTAGGTGAGCTAATATGTGGCAGACTTCTAGCTCAGTGGCTGTCACGTGACAAGCATCCAACAAAAGGAGACTGTTATCCTCCCAGCACCAACAATGCCGAGTCCATCTGAGGTGTGCTGTATATTGAATGCTGTGTCTTCTCCAAATTCTCCATGTGATGGTGACGTTGAAACCTCTGGGGTAGTTAGATACAGGGGTTGGTCAGTCTACCCTGGTTAGTGCAAGAGAGCCAAAGACCCTTCAACCGTGTTTCCCATGTGAAGAGAGGATGAGAAGAGTCTATGGCCAATAAGGCAGCCTTCCCTAGACCCCGCATCTGCCAGCATCTTGACCTTAGACTTGCCAGTCTCCAGAACTGTGAGAAACTCATTTCTGTTGATTAAGTCACTCTCATGGAATTTTTGTTATAGTAGCCTGGATGACACCCTGGGTGGGCCTCTACCTAAAACAGCAACATGGATGCTCGTATGTGCTGCCAGGATGTGGAATGGGGCTGTCCGGAGGGCCACACATCTCTACTTCCTGGCTCCTGGCCTGCTGCTCTGTGAAAGCTTCCCATGAAGCAGTGCTCGTTCCCTTTCTTTTCTGCTCTCCTCACTCCTTAGAACACAAAGTGTGTGCACAGTGACTATTGTGCGTGGCACAGTCACTTTCGAAGTCAGGTGCCTGCCCCTCAGCAGGTGTACTGGCTGGGTTTGTGTGTCAGCTTGACACAAGCTGGAATTATCACAGAGAAAGGAGCCTCTCTTGAGGAAATGCCTCCATGAGATCCAGCTGTAAGGCTCAACTAGTGATCGAGGGTGGGAGGGCCCATTGTGGGTGGTGCCATCCCTGGGCTGGTAGTCCTGGGTTCGATAAGAAAGCAAGCTGAGCAAGCCAGGGGAAGCAATCCAGTAAGTAGCATCCCTCCATGGGCTCTGCATCAGCTCCTGCCTCCAAGTTCCTGCCCTGTGTGAGTTCCAGTCCTGACTTCCTTTGGTGATGAACAGCAATGTGGAAGTATAAGCTGAATAAACCCTTACTTCCCCAACTTGCTTCTTGGTCATGATGTTTTATGCAGGAATACAAACCCTGAATAAGATAGCAGGTTAACAGTTAGGTTAGGTACCTGAGGCTGAGTCTTTGACTAAGCAGTTTTATAGAGGCTTTTTTTTTGTCTATTAAATGGAGTAATGGTATCTATAACACAGACATGAGTCTAAGTGAGTTAAGTAAGTTCGCACATGTAAGACTTAACACAATGTCTACCATACAGCAAGTACTAGTTAGGGATTATGGTCATCACAGTTTACTAGCTGGTTTTCTGTCCCTGATCTGTCTCCCCCAGAATTTATGAGGCCACAGACACTGGAATAATCTCCCAACAGTGGCTTTTGTATTGATTATAACCTCTTGCCTTAGGTTATGGGGTGCTGTTCCTGTTGCCTGTAGGTTGACACCTGACTGCTCATTTATAGGAGAAGAATTCTGCTGTCCTCCAGGCCTCTTGTACATTCTAGCCATTCTCCTGTGCCAAGATCCTGAGAAACAAGTCACCGGCTCAGATGTGAAATATTCTCAGACCTCATTTGACTTTAGTAACTTTTCCTCCCATTGGCTTAATATAGATCTTTCTCCTCATTTCTGATCTAATTTTCATGTACATGATTTCTATAACTAGGATCATCTTTTAAAATGTAAGCAATCATGGGAATATTATTTGATACAACATTTTAGATGCCAGGAAGGGAAGACTTCAGAAGCTGATGCCTCATCTAAACACTGCCCTATCCTTGGGCCTTGGGTAGGGGTCTTTGGTAATAATGAATTCAAGAATGGGGCTGGAGAGAGAACACATGAAGAAAGGGATAGCCATACACTTCCTCACTGTGCTCAGGAATGGTCTGAGCTGGGCAACTCAAAGAGAAGAAAACTCTCAACTCCATTGTCTGTGGTTGAAAGTGAAATGGTTGTCAAGTCCATCCCATGAAAATGTTTACATTTTACAGATTCAGATTCTCAGGTTTAAACCAAGGGGCACACCTTGACAGGCTAGGTCTAGAAGTTACCCTGAAGGACAGCTTTCCTTTCTGAATCTTAGAGAAAAATCCTACAAAGCCCAATAGTCTTGTTTTGGGAATTTGTCCTCAAGAATTAAAGAGACACAGCCAAGGTATGGTATTAGTTTTAAAATCTAAAAGCATTCTCAAATGTTTAAGAGTGAGAAACTATTTCAGCAAAATATTAAACACAGTGTCTTTACACTGGAATATTTTGCACTCATTAAAATCACATTGAAAAATATTTTTAATAACATAGGATAATGCTAACATCATGATGCAAACGGAAGAATGCTATACCTGGTAGTAAGTTTAAGATTAAGTGAGAGTGTGTGCCTGTGAGTTTGTCCCAACTTTCCAGTGAAAAACTTCCATCTTCAAGAAATATGGTGGAATTGTCAAGGGTTTGTGAAATAAACCTTGGAAATGGTGTAATATGTCACAGCTTTATATATTCTGTAAATGAAAGTATAGAAAACATTTTATTAAGATATAATACCATTGCCAAGTCCAAACTCCCACAATTCTATATATTCGGTGAAAGACTGTAAGGAAATACACTAGACCATTAGTGCACACATCTCTGAAATGTGAGATTACAGATGATTTTATGTTCATCCCTTCCCCCTTTTCATTTTTGTTGGCCCTTTTCATTTGCCTTTCTTCAATAAACAAGTACTACTTTTCACATTGGATTATTATTATATTTTAATCTGCAAAGTTGAAGCCATATTACTTGGGATTCTTTCCATCAGTTTAGGTAAGTGGCCCTTAGTATTCATGGGAATCGTTTTCTTCCCTGGTGCATGATTCAAAGCCATGAGTCCTCTTCTGGTGTTGCTGGCAGTGTGTGATTAGCAGGTCCTCTTGCTTCTCCAAACCATGAGACTTCATCCATGTCTGGGTGGTGACAAACCATGGCTAGTCATTGGACATGGACAATGTGTGTGCTCTATGGTCATCATGATATTTAGGAAGCAGCTTCCTGATGCTCATACAATCCTGGAGCCAGGTGTCTGGGACAGCAATATGTTGACAGGCCTGAAAGGTCTGAGTTCTGATTAGGAAGAAACACATAGATCATTTTCCAAGTCAGCAAGCCCATGCCAAGTGGCATCTCGTCCCAGGGCAGATAATGGACTTATTCAAGCCAGAAGGTAAGATGTCTTCCTTTGGCTTAAATTGATGTCTTTCTAATGACCATTTAAGCAGAACTTCTCTCTTCTTTTTCAATGATATTTTTTTCTTAAAAAAAAAAAAAAAGGTCCTGAATAATGATGTCTTAGATTATAGCCAAATTAGTTTGTGGAGAGTCTTACTATCCTTCTCTGTCCCCACACAATCTT
>NW_021620534.1:1270442-1282942 GCF_004785775.1 Grammomys surdaster | reverse complement strand
CTAGGTTGAAAAATGCCTGTTCAGGTCAAAGGTAGAGATGGAGGGGCACAGAAACATGTGATAACTCAGTGCATCGACGAGCTGGGAACACTGTGGAGCTAAGCAGCAAAGATAATTTGAAGGGCTTGCTTTCAAGGCTGTGAACAAAGAAAGTAGGAAAGAGAAGGAGACCATCATGATGTTGGGTAAACAGAGAAGTGATGCAGGTGTACTCCTCAACCTCAGGTCTGGAGCCAACAGGACAGACAAGTTCATTATGCAAGAATTTGTGGGGTGCGGTGAGGGAAGGTAAAATCCTTACGCCTGAAGTCCAGAGCCCTTTGAGCTTGTCAAAGGAGAGGACAAACAGCTGTGTGACTTTGTGCTCACTGACTGAACAGCTGTGTGAGTTCAGGAGCAGCTTCTCGAAGACTGAGTCCTTGTAGGAGTAGCACTTTGGTTTGTTCAGTGTTAGGAAAAGAATATTAAAAGAAAAATATATATACAGCTTGTAAACACCATTTACAATGAAAGTAAACCAATGGGGCTCCTCCTTCCTTGAAGGAGGACGTTAAGAACCAGCCATTTCTGAAGAAAGATGAGAGAGTTCAGGTGTTTTGGAGGAAATGGCTGCTTTCAAGGCCATATCTCACAGAACATTCGAGGCCTGGCTTTGAATTACCTCAAACCCAGTGTGATCTGTATCACTACGACGAGCCGCACACTGCAGTCTGTAGGATTTGCTATTTGCAGGGCAAACTTGAGAGCCTTAGCTAGCCACCTGTGTTCAGAAGTGCTGTTAATCTAATTTCCTCTTCTTTGCATTTATCTCTCTCTATTCTAGAGAGTTTAAAGAAACAAACGAAGAAGCTGCAGGTGGTGGATCATGTGGGTAACCTTAGCAGTGGGGGCCCGGGGCAAGAGGATCGCTGCAAATTGGAGGTCAGCCTGTGTACCCAGCAAGTTCCAGGACAGCCTGGGCTATAGAATGAGACCGTACTTTTATTTAATAAGTCAATAAGCCATTGACTTCTTTCTATAAACTGCTTTCATCTATACACCACACGGCCAGCCTCACTCTCTCCATCAGAGCTGTGGCTTTGTTCAATGTAGACAACATTGAGAACAAATTCCATCTACACAATGCATCACATCTCTTTAGCACCAAGTTTCTCAGCTGATAGGTCACTTTGGTGGTGCTAATTACATCTCTGATAATTTTCCTCATTGATTCTGAACCGTATGAACCAACGGGACCTGTCTTGATACCAACTTGAGAGATAACCCTTCAACACATGGCAGACAGAGAAGGAGCTGTTGGCTGTGAAAGTGAGAGGCAGAACACTCTGTCCCACAAGGCTCTGGGGACTGTGTGATGGTTGTACTTGAGATTTTACACAGAGCACCAAGCTTTTGCCTCAGAGAACTCTAAATTCTAGTTTTCAGATACACAGGAGCAAAGATAGATACTGTGTTATTGGTGTGGTCACCCTGGAGGAACAAAACAGCAGGTACACTCCAAGCAACACTGACGTCACAGATGCCTTGCAAGTGTGTCTGCCAGTACTTTAAAAGATGATGATTTGGGCAAACTTTTGAAAACGGAAAAACAAAATATGGAGTTGAAATGTGCATAAGAATTCAGTCTGTTTGGTCATTGAGGGATGACTGCACCTGAAGATTCCCTCCTCAGAATCTAAATCTGCAATTATCCTGTGGCCCACTTCAGACTAATGAACTCAGAGCTTTGGAAGATAAGACATGGTAGAAATAGGTCTAGAATAGTTTCCCAGTGATTTTAATGTGTAACCAGAGTTGGGCCTTGGCTAGAAACAACCGTCTAAACAAGTAACAGCTGCGGAGTCTACAGGGAGGGAAAAGATGAAGTGTTAGACCAAGCTCCTGTGGCTTTCAAACCTTCCTCTGGAAGCCATCTTCACTGTACTGGGTAAGATGCCAATGGTGCCAATGGAGAAACTGGCAGGAGTGGCTTGATGAAGTAGTCTAAGGATAGCCCGATTGGGGGAGAGGGGCAAATGGGATCTAAGGATAGCCCAACTGTGATTGTGGGTAGGGGGAATCACCTAAATTCTCACAAGTTAAAAAGTAGAATATAATTTGTCTTTGTAAAGAATATTATTAGGTTTCTGGAAGGATAGTCAAGTCATATCCTTGGTTTGGACCATTAGGTAAGTTTACTGTTTGGCAATAGTTTCTCAACAGTTGTATATTAGAGTTAAGACAATTGAAATCAATTAAACCATTATTGAGTGTCTACTGTGTGCTTGAAAATGTTCCTTCAGAAATGAGAATAATTTAACTAGAAGACAAACACTAAGTCAGAATTAAAGCGATTATAACTTCCAGTTGTGCAAGCTCTTTTCCAGAGAATGTGGGTGAGTGGGAGATAGCCAGGATGAGATGGCTGCCACAGGAGAAGGGGAGGCTGTGGCTTCGATAATCGTGCACATTCACAGAACACTTTACCCCGTTACACCTCAACGGTCTTTGCAAATATGATTGTCTTCGTTGTATCTCCTGAATTAAAATTAAAACTCTCTCTCTCTCTCTCTCTCTCTCTCTCTCTCTCTCACACACACACACACACACACACACACACACACACACACACAGACAGACATATAAAAATAAAGCATGGCCTCTCTTCCAATCCTTGAAAGAAGTAACTGCTTTGAGGTTCTTTGGTATTTTTATAGCTACTAGGTATTTTTCCCCTCTAAAATATGTAGTTAATCTACTAACAGTTATCCACATATCACAATTGCATGAACATTTCCTAGCCTGTTTTTCAGTTAAGTTTCTCTATCAAGTGTACAGAAAGAACACAGAGGTCTGGCTCCTTTCTCTGGCTGTTGGTTTCAGGTTAGGCACCCATAGTGATTAAAGCAAGTTGGATTATTTGCAGATTTCTTCTTGTCTACAGTGGCCTTTCTTGTTTCTTTGGAGGACCCATTGAGAGCTGTCTATTCCTCCATCCATAATGGCTTAAAACATTTAGCCCTAATGTTGGTCCATCTATAGTTGAATGAACCACTGGTGTTCCAGTTTTACACTCTGGTTAACCAGACCTAGCAATCACCAAACTGCCCCAGGGTTCCCAGAGCAAAGCCCAAGGCAGGAGAAGATGCTATCATCTCCCTTAGTCTGAGTGCACAAGGCTCCTACCGGTTCTTATCTGGTAAGTGAAACAAAAAAAGGCAGGCAGAAAACATGAGACATGGGTTAGAAAGTTTCCCTTCTCTTTTTTTTCCTCTGCAGTTACTGTTCACCAGACTTGAGGCGTTCAACCCACCTCGATGACCCTGCTGGCGGAGCCGAGGCTAGAGGAAAGCATTTTGCACTGGCCAGCACCCTGCCTGACCACCTCTTGTCAGAGAAAAGGAACAAACGAAATGGGAGAAAAGAGGGGGGTGGGGAGGGAGAAACAGGAACAGAGAACGGCCTTTGCGGAGCCTGTGCCTTTGTGCTCCGCATTCAAACTGATTTGTACCCTTTGTAGTCTTAATTATTTGTGAGAGCGGGATAACAGGAGTACCCAGCTCACCCATTATTTCCCGCATAAAAAAAGGCACACAGAAGCCGCTGATCATTCTTGAATTAGCAAACATGATACTAAAAAAAAAAAAAAAAAAAAGGCATAAAAAAATTCATTAATACCATCAGGGATTAGGAGGCTGATTAAAGTGTAGCTGTTAGCGTATGCAAATGAGCGATAGGCATTTATCGGGGCCTGTGCAAGCTGTCTGGGAGCTGTAAAGCCCATGTATGTTTTTCAGCTGATTAAAATAGTTTTAAGTTCTGGAGATTTTTTTTTTGGTAGAGAATTAAAAAAAAGAGACCGTCTCCACTTTCCCTTTTGGCGAAATTTCTCTAAAGTACTCTCCAGCCATTCCACTTGACTGCACTTTCTCTAGGGCGGACTTCTCCAGAGAACCAAGAGAGGAGGCTGCCTCTGTCCTGCTCACAGTCGGTGAACTGAGCTTACAAAGCTGTTGCCAGACTTTGTTTCTCTAGAGGTTTCTAGGAACTCCTGTGGCAAGCTCGGTGGGTATCTTAGCAATGGCTTTGGGGTCTATCACGAATGACACATCCATGTCTTCCCCCAAGATGAAGGCATCCTTGCTCTTCCTCTGGCTAAAGGCAGCTGCAAAGGAGTTTGTTGCCCTAGTACAGGGTATCCAGCCTTGCCTTAAGTTGGCCTGTTAACTCCAGAGCCTCGATTTTGGGACTTGGAAGAAGATGGGGGCAGGGAGATGTGGATCTTTCTGAAAGTTGGGCGATTGTGGCTGCCTCAGATCTTGAAACAAAGGCACTGTGAAAGAAAGGAAGAGAAGGACTTCCCCTTTGAGATCTGAATTCAAATGCCATTTTCAATCCTTTCTATTAGAACATGAGTTATTTTCATTCCTAGGACCGTTAGCAATAATAACATTATAATAATATACATTATATATTATTATTTATAATATACTTTTATATTTTACATAATTATACAAACATAATATATTATTATATAATATGTAATATATTGTTATATATAATACAGTATAATATTACATATATTATATATCATATACAATATTATATTTAATTACACATATATAATATATAATATACATTTTTATTATTGTTAATGGCCCTAGAAATGAAAATAACTGTAATATGCTAATAGAAAGGATTGAAAATGGCATTTGAATAATCAAAATAATAGTAATTATTGTTATTATCTGTTACTAGGCAATTACTGCATGCTAGGCACTGTTATAAACTTTAAATGTTTGCTCTTACTTGATTCTTACCAAAAGTAGGGAGCAATGCTATTCTAATCCTCTGTATATAACAACATCAAAAAATCTGACCCCTTTCCAATATCTACCCTGAGATCATGCTGATTCAAGCCCCCCATCTGACTGGCATTCTGGAATTAGAGATTCTTACCTAGCTATATACTTCCTTCCCTCCCGTGCTTGCTACATCCTCAATAGATCATTCTTAGAAGTGAGGCAGAAGGGTGTGTTTGTAAGAGAAGTCATATCCCTGATCTCAAAGGCCCAGTAGAGCCCTTTTTAGTTAGCACAAAGGCCAGAGTTTTACAAGCGACCACAGGGCTACATTGTTCCCGTTGTCCTCTTGGCTCACGTCCCTGACTCCACTCTAGTCCACCTGGCTTCCTTAGCTTTTCCCCAAAACTTCATCTTTCTATCTTTCTTCTCTCTCTCTTTCTTGCTCTCGCACTCTCTCTCGGCTCATATTAATTCTACTGTAGTTTACAAAGCTCTTAGTTTGAAAGTGTGTTGTCAGGTGCATCCATTCAACCAGACTACGAACCTCCTAAGGACAGGGATCTTTATCTATTTTGTTTGTGATAAGAACCCAGAGGATATACCAATTATAGGCTTAGTAGTTATTTGTTGACTTATAGAACTCCAAGATACTTTTCAAAAGTTCTCCATGATTTAAAAGCATATGATGGAAGCTCTATGCAGTCAGAGAGTCTATGAGGTTGGGAAGCACCATGGCCCTCAGTCCATTCTTAGGTGATCCACAGCACATAAAAAATATTCACTGAATGAAGAAACAAACGATACCCAACTTGGCATCTACTATTTCTATACAAAAGTATCCATTTCCCATTTGGGCCACACATTTTAAAACATACCACTTTGGCTATTAATAGTTAGATGATGCCTTAGGCCCAATATTTATTTATTAATTTTTCCCCAGACAGACAAACCTAAGCCTTCTCTTAGGCATGTTTTATTTTTATGTTTTTTTTTAATATACTGAGCCAAAAATCAAAACACTCTGAGCCCCCCTCTACTCAAGCTTATGTGAGTGGCAAAATCAGAATATACTTTGACACCATATATAACTTGCCTTCTCTGTCCTCCATGGGGCTTCCATGTAAAATAAAAGGAGAGGACATTCCTGGCTCAAATGTCCAAGTCATAGCCTCTCAGTGACACCCAGGAGGAGTGAGGAAGCTGTCAGATGGGAACAAAATGAAATTTGTTGAAATATCCAGCAAAGGAACTGATTTATTGATCATGAACTCAGTTGTCCAATGCCAAGTGTGATGGTAAAGAGTTGCCTTACCACCAAGAAGATAGAAGAAATAGGTTATTTTCAAATATAGCTTCCAATTGTCAGGGATTTAAAACATAGTTATTGAGTCCCAGGCTCCAGGGACTTTGTGGAAGCAGTGTAGAGACTTAGAGAGATGTAGTAAAAAATTAGTATAGGCCCTTCATTGGAGGAATTAAAGATTTCTGAACTGAGGGGACATCTCACAGACAGGGAAAAGGGGTAGAACTGAAAGAATTAGCTCCTTGGAGACTGTAGATCAAGTTGTAAGGGTGACTGGAAGTCACTCTTTAGAGGGAAGCCTTGACCATTGGGTGAGATGTTTTAAGACTTGCTTGTAGTCAGTGAGGGTGGGGGGTGGCGACTCCTGAGCAGGCTGCCGACCATGTAAGGGAAGGGAGGCATCTGCCTTAGTGACTACCAAACGCTCAGGAGTCAAGGTAAATGACACTGAAATGGAGTATTGTAATGGCTGTACCAACGGAGCATAGACGGCCATTTTAAAGATGGAGTTTTCCCTGGAGGATCTGAGGACAGGAATGTCACATTGCGAGCTGATGTTTAGAAGTCTGATCTGGTGGAGGATCCTGGCTTGAACCTCAGTGGAGGAGAGATGGAGCTGTAGAGCTGAGGTGACAGCTGGTCTAGAAGCATTTCTTCTCCAGCTCTGACCTCTCTCATGTCTCCATGGCCTTTTATTTATATTTTTTTTATGTCGATGGGTGCTTTGCTTGCATGTAAATATGTACACCATGTATGTATGCAGTGCCCATGGGTCAGAAGAGGGCACCGGGACCCTTGGAAATAGAGTTACAGACATGTGAGTGTGTTGTGGGTGCTGGAAACTGGACCTGGTCCTTCTGCAAGAGCACCAAGGGCTCTTAATTGCTGAGTCATTTCTCTAGCCCCGACTCTCATACATATTCAATATATTCAATTGTATATTGAATTCAAAATATTAAAAATTATTAAAAATGTATTAACTTCTGGAGTATTAGTTTTCAATATATTCAATTTACTTTGTTTTAATCTATAAAGCAAAAAGGAAATAGTTTTTTCAGCTTTAATATAACTTTTTATTGAATCTTCGAGAGCTTCACTTTCTGTACCCCAATCCCACTCTTTTGCTGAGTGTACATACAATATGGCAGCAATTAATGGACATTCATTTGCTGTTGTTTGTTTTGTAGCTCAATATCTAGATAACATCTTCTGGTACAGTACTTGGGTTTTTTTTTTCTTTCAGGAAACTACCCTGACCCACACCCAGTCCACGTTGGTGTGTGTGGTGTCAGCTCCATTCACAGTCCAGGTTTACAGGAACCTATTGTCCGACTTTTTCCTAGGACGATATGGGCAAATGCTTATGACAAAATGTAGCCATTGACTCTTAAAAACAAAGCCTACAAGGTATCAGTTAACTGCATTGAGAAACCTTAGGAAGTACAATCCCTCACAAGAGTGTGTATTAGTTCAATCTGCTTTTGGACACCAAAGTTGGGACACTGGGTTTGATTAATCAGCCTTCCTTTCTTGTTTACAGGCATAGATGGTGACTATCAGGCACAATTTGGAGAACATCAGAAACAGGTTTTCCATCATTACCTCTTTTTGTACCTTATCTTAGAGCTGCTGATTGGCTGTGTTGGATCAGAACTGCCAACACTCTTATTTATATCTTTATCCCCTTTTGGGAGTCTATGTGTTCTGCAAATTACATGTTCTTTTAGCAAAAACACAGTAGGTTCAGGATTGAGATTGGGTCAGGGAAAGGAACTGATAACAACTTCTTTTCCTACAGAATTATGTGACCAGTCGACACTACTGGCTCCACTGAACTCAACATTCCACCAGAGTTCACTGTTATAAACGAAAGGATTTTTTTTTTTTATGGTAACCACTGTCTTTTTCACCCACTCTTTGACTACAGGTGACTTTGAATCTGATTTTTGGTCTTCAACAGTTTTGCAAAATGATAGTCTCTTTCAAGATATGTGGCATCAGGTTCCATCTCTGTGCCATTAATTTCATTACTGCCACCTCGACATGCTGCTCAACACACACACACACACACACACACACACACACACACACACACTTGCATGGTGCATGTAGTGTCTAAAGAAAGGGAAGCAAGAATGTGAGCTGGAGATGCAGCTATCTGACCCAGGACAGCCAAGAAAGCTGGTTTCACTTGAGTTGGTGATTGAGGCTCCCACACTGACCAGCTTTGATGAATCAGGATGAGAGAATTAGTCCTTTTTGATCCATTCTGGAGCATAAATTAAGACCTAGCCATAAACCAGCTGTGGTGTCTGATCCTGATGACATTCTTATCATTTTTAAGCTTATTGTTTATTCATTAATGCCATCCTCGAGCTTAGGGGGTTGTTGTCAGAACATAAATACAAACATAAACATAAATCATGAAAAGAAAGTCCTCAAGATCAATTGGTGCAGTCCCCTGCTGCAGTGACCCAGACACCGTACACTTATCTCTGTCTCCATGTCTTCACGGCTAAAGTTTGCTTCAAAATGAAAGACCCCACAAGGAGCTCACGAGAAGGTCTTCTTCTTTCATCTGGCGTGAGAGATGTGGTCTGTGGCTTGACATAACTTTGTTGTAATTCAGCTGGGATCTCTCTGTTTCAAGGTTTCAGGATATCTGCCCATGGATTTCACATTCTATAGTCTTCTTAGGCTCAGGCTGGGTCCATCGAATTCTCTCAGCTTTTGTTTTTCTCACTGTTGGATTTGTTGGCTTTCTGGCATTGACAGCACTCAACTTTGATTGACATGTAGTCTTGGACACATGATAGCAAAAATTGCACTGAATAGCGAGATGGAAAGCAAAGCCTGCGGCACATATCCTCATCCCTTCAGGTCTTGCTTCCTAGAGCACGTAGAGCTGCCCAGGGCTTCAGCTCTTTGCTATACAGTAGTGATGGGTTGGACTAAATGGTCCCTGGGACCCCTTCCCTGGATCTGTGTGATAGATGAAGGCTGAATGATTGCAGTTCTGGAATGAATGTAGGAAGAAAGCTATCTGTTGTTCCCTGACAAATTGAAACATTTGAGTAGGATAAAGGAAAAGAAAAGGTGTTATAAATCTCTTCCCCGAAGCAATTTACCTGTGTAGATTGCGAGCCTGATTTTCTCCCATTTAGGAACGTTACTTGTAGGCTTTGGATATACTTAATTGGTAAAATAAAAGCTCTTGATGAGCTGGATAATGTCACAACAAGAGGTCTTGTCTAAGTATTTCAGAACTGGGAGCCAGATGGTACTGCCTGGTGTGATGGTATCTTTGATGCAATTTGTTTCTCTTTCTCCTGATTTTCCACCAAGGAAGGGGACCTGGGAACTTCTTGGAAAGTTCAGGAAGAAAACAAAGGACGGGATGCCATTGGCTTCCAAAGCTCCGTGTTTCCTTGTTTGTTTGTGTGTTTGGGACAGGGTCTCACTGTGCAGCTTTGCTGGCTTGAGTGGTGGGGTTCGGGCACACACTACCTTTCAGCCTGGTTTCCAAGGTTTTTTTTTTAAATACTTATATAGATATTTTGAAGTAGGTTGCATCCATCTGAGAATGGTAGTCAGGGCTGCTGTTCCCCTGATAACCATCCATACACAAAGCAGGAGTCAGACAAATCTGTTGAGAGACAGTCCCGTTATTAGGTCATGGCATCCATTTTGTCACCATGAGCCTGAAAACAGAGATTTCTGAGAAGGAGCTTAAGATTTGTGTTTTATTTTTCTATCAGCCATCTTGGTGAACAAATTTAACTTCCTAATATTTGAGGGTTCGAAGGGAGGCTGCGGAGCTGCGGTGGGGGGGGGAGGGGGGAAGGAAGGTGGCTGATCTCCAGCCCTGCACATAGAGAAGGCAAGGGGCATCGAGCATTTTCTGGCTATAAAATAAGGTTTCTGATGAAAACTATGAGCTGGTTCTGCAGAGGATGCTTAGCATATTCTTCTCATTGTGAGAAAACCCAGATCCAGCCTAAGCTAAACTGTCTCACTGATGTCCCTAAAATATTCTATCTTTGGACAGAACCATTAACTATTTTTAAAAAGCCAATAATCAATAAGTCTTAATTTGTCCTGCTGACATTTGTGCGGGTTTCATCTAGATGAAATTAATTAGAAAGAAAACGGCCTCTCAGCGATTGGCGGGAGGAAAAGAATCTGGAGGCGAGATAAGTTTGACCCTGTGTTGCGGCAACATTTTAATGAGGTTAAGCCTCGACGCATTTGGATCGGCGGCTTTTTTAGTGTGCACTGACATTTCTAACGGGTTTCCAAAGGCTTCCCAAATGGGCTAATGCCTTTGAAGGCATTTTGTGGGTCACTGGAGTTCTCTGTGGCTAGAATCTCTCCACCTGGCATGTAGTATGTGAAATCAACATCTGGAAGAAGGAACTCTGAGAAGCAGTCTACCCAGGGACACACCACCCCTCCACAACATCACTCAGCAGGCCTTGGCTTCTGAACACTGGTGTCTAAAGTGAGGTGAGATCCCAACTGACTGGCACCACAGGACACTATGCTTCTAGGAGGTACTCACTTCACAGCCCTCTTACTTCACAGCTTTCTCACCCTTAAGATCACAAGCCTGTGGGGCCCTGGAGAAGGCATCCCACAGCCCTCAGGGGATAACATTATTTTAATTGCTTTAGGAATGTTTCCTATCCATGAGACTAATGGGACTCTGAGAGGAACACACTGGCGGGACTTGTTCAAATACATCTGATTTCCCTCTTGGTAGATAATTAGGTAAAGAGGAATCATTCAGAGAAAGTCTAAGGTGTCTGCTCACCATTCACTGTATCTCTAGGGAAGACCCTGAGGCCTGAGACACCAGGGGCAAGTGCTGGATGGAGCATGGTATTACTGGCAGGGGATGCCGTGTGGCCAGAGGTCAGTCCTCTGATGGAGCAGAACCTCTGGAGGTGAAGTGGAGACTGAGATTTGATGGGCTTTGATCATAATAGACTGCTCTTGGAAAAGTCCATCCCAAATTGGACCCTTCCTCTCCTATCTTCCTCTACTTTTTTTATACAGACTCAGAGGGACCCGTCTCATTCAGCAAGGGCCCTGCCAGCAGTGAACAGGGAGAAACAAGAAGACTTAAAAAAACAAAGCCAGATGCATTTTGTGTCACACAATTGTAATCCCAACTCCTGAAGGTAGCTGCAGGAAGATATTGAGTTAGAGGCTTTTTGAGGCTGCAAGAAAGAGTTATTTCAAAACAAAGAAACGAACAAATGACTTAACAAACAAACAAACAAACAAACACAAATTGAACCCAACCAAACCTACCAACCAACTAAAAATCAAAGCAGGAGGAGTCAGACAAAATTATGTTATTTTAAGAGTGGACCAAGGCTTATGTAGAACCAAAGGATACAAAGAAATGGTTGTGAGAACCAACAGGGAACATTCTGCTTTTGGGTTCTGAGTCAGGGTGGCAGTGTAATAAAGAAGCAATTATTATTTTTGTTGGTTGTTGTCCTGTAGTTATTATGTGATGAGTACTGGGTTAAATATTTTTTACACACTATTTTTTTTTCTGTTACTAATTGTGACTCTGCAAAATGCTATAGGAAAGGGAACTGAGGTATAGACGTCTTATGAACCTAGCGAAGGTCATGCAGTTGGGAAGTAGATGAATATACCCTAAGTACATTTTCCTTATATCTGCTGTGAGCAGCTTAAGTTGGCCTCACTGCTGGAGAACGTTTCAACTGTAGTGAAAGATTAAAGGGATATGTGAAGGTCTTTGAGAAGGGATGATTGGGTAAGACTGCACATGTTAGAAAGAAAAAGAATCATTAAAGATTAAGGGGACCAGTATTGCCAATGGTGTCATGTAGCACCATGGAGAAAGAAGATGTTCTCTGGGCACACAAGGGATGGACCTAGTCCATATGTAACAGCTTTGTAGCTCCATCTTCCTGTGGGACCCCTAACAGCAGGAGCAAGGGCTGTCTCTGACTCTATTGCCTGCCTCTGGATCCCTTTCCCCTAACTGGGCTGCCTTGCCTGGCTACAATAGGAGAAGATGCACCTAGTCCTACTGCAACATGATATACAAAGGTGGGTTGACATCCATGGGAGACCTCTTCTTTTCTGAAGGGGATAAGAGGATGTGGAGGAAGGGAGATGAGAGGAAGGGACTTGTAGGAGAGGAGGGAGGGGAAGATGTGATTGGGATGTGAAGTAAAAAGAAGGAGGAGGAGGAGAAGGAAGAAGAAAGGAGGAGGAGGAGGAGGAGGAGAAGAAGACGAAGAAGACAAAGAAGACAAAGAATAATAATAATAATAATAATAATAAAAGAAGAAGAAGAAGAAGAAGAAGGAGAAGAAGAAGAAGAAGAAGAAGAAGAAGAAGAAGAAGAAGAAGAAGAAGAAGAAGAA
>NW_021620534.1:1136523-1270432 GCF_004785775.1 Grammomys surdaster | reverse complement strand
AAGAAGAAGAAGAAGAAGAAGAAGAAGAAGAAGAAGAAGAAGAAGAAAGGAATCTGATGGTGAGTCTTGTCCCTCTGATAAGATCTCTCCAGGGACAAATGGAATTTGGTGACAGGGATCTAGATACCATCTTAAGGAAGAGCTGTATTTTATAGGTAAGGGAACACATGAGGACTCTGACATCTGCCACCTTATGTACCTCAGTTAGAGATAACCTGCCTGCAGGGATCATCACAAGCCAGGAAAAAGACATTAAAAAGTCTGGCAATTCTATTGTTTTGTGTTTCCTTGACAACTTATATGAGAGCCCATCATAACCCAGGAACCATGCTGGAAACAAAAGAAGAACAGGCCCCAGATTTTAAAAAGATTTTTATTTTTTGCTCTTTGTCAAAATCTTAAAGACATTCTTAAAAATAATAATTTCTTATATGTGAGGCTGTAATAGTCTATGGCCATACCTCCTTGAATGTGCCTGATCTCGGAAGCTAAGCAGGGTTAAACCTGGTTAGTACTTGGATGGGAGACTATAATATACTTATATCATTTCCCCCTTCCCTAGTCTCTTACAGCCCCTCCTACGCACCCATATATTTACAACAGAACTCCTGCATCTAAGGCTCAGGGATCAGTGTGAGAGAGGGGAAGGAAAGGTTGTAAGAGCCAGAGGAACAGGGAGTTTGCTATGATTATATCTCTTAGAAATGCATGAGATGCTATACCCATGGGGTCTTATCAGCATGGCTGCCTAAATAAGACCTGGACATGCAAACTCACAACGGGGAGCTCTCAGGATCCTAGTTCCCAATAAACAGTGACTAACAACCAAGCAGATTTGCTTTCAGGGAGCTTAAGGTTGAGAAGTTGTAGAATCAAAACTGCAGAACCAGGAACTATTCTCAGTGTTAATACAGAGATATGATATGGCAGAAGTCCATCTTGAGATGTTCACAGACCCTCGGAACAAGCAATATCTAGGGACAGAGAGAAACTAGATTGAAGCATAGAAGAAAGAGAGAGAAGTGGGGTTTTCAAAAAGATTTGTAGTTCTTGGTAGGAAATTGTATGTCTCAGGAAGAGAATTTTCTTCTCATGCTCAGTGAAGGGTAGAATATGGGGAATGTTCAAGAACAGAACTCCCAAACTTACTTAAGAATGGATAGTTAATGACTCCCAGATACTTTCTAAGACTGTGTAGTTGACTAACAACCCAAAGCCTGCTGTGCTGACTTTCAGCCAGAATAGGAGAAACACTGAGACACATCATGGAAGTTGGACACTTGGACACTTGAAAGACCATGTGTATATTCTCCAAAGAAGAGTCCATGTTTCATTGGAAGCAGATCATGGCAGGAATTAGAAGTAGGGTTTAAACTCAGCTTTTGTAGAGACCTAGCTGTGTGGGCTTGGATAACTGACTTCCCTTCCCTGGGCCTCAGTTTTGCTTCATTGTTTATAAAAGGAAGGAGTTACATTAAATGAGTACTATGTGCCTTACTGTGCAACATTCTGATTTTTTTTAAATTTGAATTCTCTGGAAATTATGACTTTTATAGACCTAGGGAAGGGAGGAAACAGGCAAAATTAACACAAAAGGAAAGACATTCATTTCATTAGGCCTAGCTGACATGTGTGGATTAGAGCAACAGGGCTGACAGAACCAAGTGGTGCCTGTATAAACCAGAGTAGAAGCCTGTCTAAGTTGGTTCCTCCAACCAGGCAGCTGAAGAACTCTCTGGTGAGTCTCACTGAGGGAGGAGCAGCAGGCTGCTTTTACAGCAGGCAAACACTTTGAGGCAAGGTTGAAACCTGGGGCTATAGCTAGGGGCTGGGGCCTTGCCTATCTCTGCTGAAACCTAGATGTCTGGAAATTGGTACTCTAATCTGCTTTTAATCCTAGAGGAAATAGAGGGAGCAGGCTCAGAAACTGCTTCTTTGAACTCAGGTTTACCCCAGAAGGTAAAATAAACGCTCAAAACAACGCTGGAGGGTGGTACTTAAAAAATGATCTGGTCGCGTGCGCGCGCATCCTTTTTCAGATTGAGCTTCATAAAATCCTACCTTGTGGGCTGAGTTTGCAGATGTTGAAACAAGCTCAGTGCGGTTTGGCAGGAGGTTGGCTGCTGACTCTTTCGCTCCATCCTTTCCAGAGGCAGCAGGAACTGCTCTGGAGCTTGGAAGGAGCTACACCAAGTCCGCCCTTTCCAGAGGCAGCAGGAACTGCTCTGGAGCTTGGAAGGGGCTACACCAAAAGGCACATTTCAGTTCAATGTAAAGCAAGACTTCTTCCATTGCGGAACTGGATGGAGGGCACAGAAGAGGATGTGGAACACTGAAAATCCTGCCTAGAGGGAACCAGTATTATTTTTTTAAATGTTTTATCCCAACTTCTTGTTTGAAAATAATTCTATGCTGGAGAAAAAAAGTAGAAGTTAATGAATCTCTGGTCACCCTTCCGATGGATTCACTGGCTGTTAACCTTCTGCGGTGCTGTCCCGAGCTGTCTTTGCTGGACTGCTTGGATGTAATTTACAGATCTGACATCTCACCCCTGAATATGTCAGCATTCATATCGCAAAGCAAGCTCATAGTCTCATAAAGTGACAGCCCAAACTTTAATATTAGTATAATGTGGTGATCTAAGAGAGGTCTGTATTGAACTGCTGGGCAGTTTAATAAACAGACCCCTCCCTTCTCCCTCCCAGCCTTCCCTCTTTTTCTTGTTCACTGTCTCTAGGGTCTCATAATGTAGTCTTGGCTGGCCTTGAGTTTATGGCAATCCTCCTGCCTCAGCCCTCTGATCTCCTTTGAATCGAATGAGTACTTCAGGTTTTGTCATTGTTGTTGCTTGTTTGCTTGGTTCTTTGTTGTTGTTATTGTTGTTTACAATGCTGACATTTTAAAAAGTATCCAAGCCAGTCTTCTTTGAACACTTTTGAGGTCATGAAGTCATTACTGAATTCATGCTAAATATTTTTGATGAAAATACCACACAGGTGATAGACAATGTGCACTTTCTGGAGATTTAATTTTTGGCATGGAACCAGTGTAGTTCTTTATGAGTCCTTCTTAGAAGGAGCAACAAAATACTGAAGGGAGCAAATATGGAGACAAAGTGAGGGACAGAAACTGAAGGAGAGGGCGTCTGGAGACCATTCCACCTGAGTATCCATCCCATGAGCAATCACCAAAGGTAGATGCTGATGTGGAAGTCAGGAAGTGCATGCTGATAAGAGCCTGATATGGATGTCTCCTCAGAGGTCTGCAAGAGTCTGACATATTCAGAGGCAGATGCTTACAACTAGCCATTGAACTGATCATGGGGTTCCCAATGGAAGAGTTAGAGTGAAGACCGTTGGAGCTGAAAGGGTTTGTGGTCCCATGAGGAGAGCAACAGTACCAACCAACCAGAGCTCCCAGGGTCTAAACCACCAGCCTGGGAGCACTTAGGGAGGGATCCATGGCTCCAGCTGAATACATAAGAGTGGAGGGCCCTGCTGGGCATAGGTGGGAGAAGAGATCCTTGGCCTCATGAAGGCTGGACGGCCCAGGGGGTGGGAATTTGAGGGTGGGGAGGTGGGAGTGGGGGGGGTAGGTAGGGGTACATCTGCAGAGACGCAGGAGGAGGGGTGAGGGGATAGGGGGTTCCTGGGTGGGTGGGAGATGGGGTAAGGAGACAACATATGAAATGTAAATAAAACATCCAATAAAAAAAAGAGAAAGTAGAAAACATGAACAGCTTTAGAAGTACTTACCCACAGCACAGCACGGTGCCTGGTGCTGCAGGTAACATAGTGTTCAACAGGATTACAAATCAGTTTGTGAAGGGCTCCCGCTGGTAAGAAGCCTCTTGTCTTTGGAAATAATCAAGCCGAGACTGATGGCCCAGATCTGAGGATGTCTTGCATTGAGAGGAAGGGCTCCTTTGACTCTCTGTGGCTTTTCTGGAGAGCCATCCTTTTGTATTTTATATTAGTGCTTAGTGTAAACACTATTGTTGGGACTTAAAATAGTTCTGTGTCTCCCTCCTTCCTCTCTCCTCTTACTGACCTCTTCTTCTCTGTTTCAAGATACTTTCAGAAAGTCCCTCAGGTCCTCTTAGATCCAATGGGGAGTTGCACTGTCACAGGGAAATCCGGACTGGGGCGGGGGGAGGGGGGAAGGGGGCGGAGGAAGGAGGAGGGAAAGCGGTGGATGTTTCACTGAGGAGGCCTGGCGGACTTCTCTCAGCAGCCAAGGAGCAGTGTTCTAGCAGTGCTGGGCGGTATAGGGCAGAGAGAGACAGCAAGCTTCTTCAGGGTCACATCTACCACAATTCCTAGTCTTATCAAATTCCGGACCCTCGACTGCCTTTAATTTTGAAGGGTTGTTGTGTAGTTTGTGCCTCTCCACGGGATAGGAAAGAACGGCTTGCATCTGGCTGTGTGGGCTACTGCATTATTCCACTGGCTTTTTTTTCTCTCTTGGGCTTCCCTGGGTAATGTTCTTCCCTTACAAATTTCATCTCGCTGCTGTGTGCATCGAAACGACGCAGTTATGGAGCGCACAGGGAAAAAAATTATAATGCCATTAAAAGTTATCATAAATTTCAGATCAGCATCACTTCTAATCCGATACACAATTTTACTGCCTCTATAAAGTGGGTGATTTGCAGTGGTCTGAGGCGTCTCCTGGAGCGTTTTACTTCTTTTTAAATTAAACACACCAACTTTGTGCTGAATTCAGAGTGTGGACATAAAAAAAGGGGGTAAAAAGGAGAGGGAAGGGACATCAGATGGGAATTGCAATTGAGTCTTTATATATGCCATCTTGGCACTGTGGCACTAAATATAGTGCCAGGTAAATAGATGTGCTGAAATATTCAGAATAAAAAACAAATGTTCCAATAGTGGAAGCGTGAGCCCTGAGGATGTGCCCAGGGTGGGTGTGCTGGAAATAATAAAACACTGTTGTTTAAAACCTCTCAGTCCTCGAGAATCCTATGCTCTTACAGATACAGTGCTTGTATGTGTGTGAAGAACTATGCGCACAGAACACATCTATGTATATAAAAACTCCTGGAAAATTAAACAGGATATAAGGGGTTTGGTTTTATTGGTTGGAAGGTTACACTGATTATTTTTTGAGGTGTACTAACTCTTCCTGCAAGCCCAGGACATGCAGAGCTGCCTCCAAGTGGCAGTCCAGAAAGGGTTGACCCATTACCTCACACGCAGATGAACGTGCTTGCACTCAGACAGAGAGGTGGTCCACGCCCAAGTCCCAGCAAGATGAAACTCCATTCACAGGGCTTTCAGATAAAAGGCTTTGACTGGATTTTAACATTGCTTCTCCTTCACACCCTTGCACTTGGTTATTTTTTTTTAGCTACCAAGGGTGTTGCTAAGTGCCCACAATATATTGTGCTCTGGACTGTCTAGTGAAGACACACATCAATACAAACCAAACAACCATAGGTCTATCCACAAGGGGCTCATAATCTGAGTCTGTATATTGTTAGTAATAGTAGTTGAGTGGTTAACAGTTAGAATGCTGAAACAAAATGAATTCTGGCTATTGCATGTGACTCAGTGACTCATCCAGGCTAGCCTCTGGAGTTTATCACAGGACCTAGAGTAGGCAGAGGGGAATTGGATACATTTTGAATTAGTGATACAAAATAAATAATCCTCAACAGGCAAAGCATTTGCCATTGGAATTTTATTTTTAGTTACTGTATTAGTTAATTTTATCATCACTGTGACAAAATATATGAAGAAATCCACTTAGAGAAGGAAGGGTCTATTTCGGCTCACAGACTGAAGGTACAGTTTATGGTGAGGTGAGTGGGGTAGCAAGGCTGAGGCTGCCGGTCACATTGCATATTCAGTCAAGAAACAGGGATAAAGGCTGGTGATCAACTGGCTTCCTCATCTCCCCCTTATTATTCAGTTTGGGACCCCACTCTGTGGAATAGTACCACCACATTCAGGGTAGGTCTTCTCTCATTTAAATCTCACTGGAAATGCCCTCAGTATGCCCAGAGATGCATCTCCTCTGTGATTCTGAGTCAACTCAAGTGATTAGTGAAGAGTGAGCATCACATCAAGGGTATGTCCTTTAGTACTTTTACAAATGGTAAGTATTATTTCAGCTTTGCAAACGAAAAAAACAAAACAAAACAAATTCTATGAAAGCAGATGATTCTTCTCCCAAAGTATTCACTGGACCGGATTAAACCCAGATCATTTCTGTTCAGTCTCTCCCTTGTTCTACACTAGCTTGCCTTTGACTAATGTACATTCACTGACTGTGGTGTGGATGTTTTGGATGTCAAGGATAATTGTGACGATGGGCATACTGTAATGGTGTGTAACCTCTACAGTAGAACTGGACCTAAAGACAAGTTGCCTCTGGAGCATGGTGACAAGTGCCTGCTGCTGTGAAACCCTGTGGATGGGCTGTAACAGAGAAGACTGGCAGAAAGCTCTGACCAAGGACTAATGCTAGTGTCAGGTAATGTGTAATACATACCAAGCACTTAATACCTGCCAGATATTAGGATCTCCTTCAGTCCTTACTATAGCCCCACAAGGTGGAGACTGTTATCAACATCCCTAAGTTGAAGATGAAGAATCCAAGGCCCAGAGAGTCTAAGGAACTGGCTGGAGTTAGAATTCTAATGCAGAAAGACTGATTCTATTGCTTCCTGAAGATAGCAGAGCGGCTGTTTGTCATCAACCCTGTGTTTCTGGGTCCTGCTGTCTTTGGCACTACAGAGTTAGGGTGCTGTTCTAGGAAACTGGATTGGATGAGACATGTCCCAATATAGAGAGCAGCTTCTCTGTGGGAATGAAGAATGAGTGAATGAATCTGTTTCTAGCATTTGCTGTCACTAGAGTGCATTGTGTTGCTGATTTCAGGAAGGATTGGCCACACGCATGCATGGGGTCTTGTATTTGGAAAGCAAGGGCTATTGGGTGTCAGTGTTAAAACTTGTTGTGAATTCTAATTATCTATTAATTAACTAAGGCTTTAGACACTTGCTAAGTGCCTACTTACGCATTAGCTAGTTGGATAGGTGTGAATTTATTGTAAAATAATTTTCAAGTCAGATTGTCATGCCTGAAGCATAAAGATATTTAACCTTTGCTTTTTTACTTCATATCAATAATATCGACTCAATTGGATTGTTTCATTGAAATCAAATCACAAATTGTGTCATTAATAATGAAAATATTTCATAATATTTATCCCAATGTCAGTTCTATTTTAACATTTTCTCTCATGTTGTCTTAAATATACTTATTGTCAAAATGTTTATATGCATTATGTCTTATGAAACATTACTTTCAAGACTTGGATGTCTTCCTTGTTCCAATTCTGTGAACAGAGAGGAAAAAGATCTACAGAAACAGTTCTACAAAAACTTAATGTTGGATCTGGTATCTCTTAGGCCTGCCAACAGCGACTTCATTTTCTACTGTGTCCTCTTTCTCCCAAAATGGGAGTAAGAAAAGTACCACTCCCAAAAGAGGTAACTCATTTCACCAAGCTGGTTCCCCAGGAAAAGCAGAAAAATTGGCACAACTGCACCCCCAAACCTGGAGAACACCCCACTCCTCCACAGATGAAGGGAGCACAGCCACAGCAAACACATAATACTAGAAACTAGACTTGTGAATGCAGATGTGCTCAGGCAAGAACTGTGGTGAGGGTTGCGGGAGGTGCAGGCAACAGCCTGTGTCCTGTGGAAGAGAACACTGACCAACAGAGAGGAACACAAGCGAGGGTGCATGCCCCTGCCTCCTGAGCCTGGGACACTGAAAATTCCCTGTCACTCAATTCATCAGAGAGGAGGCTGCATATGGACGAGGGTGGGCAGGGCTGCCATTGTGGCCAAGCCTGAGGAACCAGAAACTCTTAGAAGAACATTTTTATACATCAAAGAAGAAATGCAGACTTGACATTCAGAATCGGTAGTTTTTATTCTATTTCATCCCATTTCTGAATTGTTTTTGTAAATGTTTAACTGCTCAGTTTACCTTCAGGCTTGCGTCACAGATTTCTGAAGCTGGTCTTCCTTTTCCTACTGATCCTGTAGTGTATTTTTTCTATCCTCACACCCCTGTCTCCTCTCATTCCTACTTTACTCTTCTCTCACCATCTCTTTTTAAATTTCTTAGTAGTTAATGCCTTCAGTTAAAAAAAACCCATGAGTATATATCCCAGCTGTAGCCTGGTGTCTCTGTCTTAGCATCTTCCTGAGGATGTAGCTTAGTCCTAGGTCGTTCTTACTGCAGTTTAATACCAGCTGTGACCTGAGTGTTACTTCTGTTACTGGTAGACTTTTTCAGCTGACCTATGCAGATCTGTGTCTGTGAGACCTGGGATCTGAGGACCTTAAAGAACAGGGTTAGACTACAGTCTAACGCTGTAGACAACCTCACTTCAGTTTCAGTGTACGTTAATACATGAATGAAACAAAGAAAGCGATGGGCCAAGGAAGGCTGTTTGAGCTCAGAAAAACATGGTCAGAAAAACATGTAAGTAAATGTCAGTAAACTGATACTAAATATTAATAGAGTAGCCCCTTTCCAGAACTTTCTCAGGACAGAACAATTTAAACACAATTGTCTGGCACAGACTATAGATTATATCTAGGAAAGCACAAAAGCAAGGCAGAAGCCAGATCCAGATCTAGGGCACACTGAAGACAGTACTCAGCAGATCTTTCACCAGACTGGGTTCTATGCTGTGTCTTGACATCCAACAAAAATAAACATGTCTTATAAACTGAATGTAAATGTTTGTCACAGGAGGCATGAAATTATGTCCAAGAACAATCCAGGGGACAAAATGCATCTGAGGTGAAAGCCTGCTGCCTTGTTTCCTGGAGCCTCCCTCACAGTTCTCCAAAGCACTGCTCACAGTGCATAAGGTTTGTTTGTGTGTTTGTTTTTGTTGTTGCTGTTGCTGTTGTTGTTTTACTTCATTCTGACAGTTACTGTTACCTGCTGTCTCCCCTAATAGCAGAGGTATGGTAGATCATAAGCCCAAGTGCAGACTATCTATAAAGACTCATATCAAATAAGCCAGGCAAACAAAAAGTGTAGGAAAAAGAAGATCAAAAACTGAAAGAAGAAGAAGGAGAAGGAGGAGGAGGAAGAGGAGGAGGAGGAGGAAGAGGAGAAGAAGAAGAAGAAGAAGAAGAAGAAGAAGAAGAAGAAGAAGAGGAGGAGGAGGAGGAGGAGGAGGAGGAGGAGGAGGAGGAGGAGGAGGAGGAGGAAGAAAGAAAAGACTAGAAAAAGATACAATCCAAACAGTTGTTCTAAAACCAACAAAGACATTCAAAAGGTGTGAGGAACATGCCACCTAGGTACTCCCAAAGCTCTCGATTCCCTAGTGAATGAAATGAGAGAAAGAAATAGCTGAAATGGCAGGAAAAGATTCTGAGTCTTTCGGTCCATAAACAAGAGGTGATGTTCCAATTGTTGTTTTCTTTGGGGTCTTTTATCAGTGTTTCATAAATGTCTTTGTCATTTCTTTTGCCTCTTAGGTTAAATTTATTCCTAGATATTGTATTGGTATATTTTTAGAGTGACTATTATAAACAGAATTGCTTTCTTGATTTCTTATAAAAGGTTTGATTAGCAGCATAACTGAGCTTTGCATTCCACAATTTTGATAAATTCACATAGTAGTTCTAATAGGTTATTGGTGGAATCTTTGGGTGTGCACATGTGTGCGTGTGTGTTTATGTGTGTGCTTGTGTGTGTGAGCATATATAGAATTGTGAATACACACACACACACACATATATGTATGTATATATATTAATGATCATGTCTTCCAACAGTGATAATCTCATTTCTTCTCACCTAATTTGTATGGCTTTTCCATGTTTTTCTCACCTGCTTCCTCTGGTTAGAGACTTTAAATGAAAATAAATACCAAAGAAGTTTGGCAATGGCTCTTCTTTCTCACAGTTATTAGAAGAAAGCTTTGACTTGTAGCTAAGATTCTATTTAAGCACATTCTGGAACTGGCTGAACATTCAACAGACACCGAGACTTACATATTTGTTAGTCTTTTGCATCTTCTCTAAGAGGATAAAACTTGCACTTTAAATCTGAAGACTGAATGAGCTGCCCTTGGGGACTAAGTTCCTCTCCCTTATTGGCTGTGTCTTTTGTCTCTCATTCTTAGAGTTCTTGACCTGTGCCTATTTGCCAGTGTACTATGGGAAGCTGAGTCTCAGACTGGCCAAAGTAAAACACAGCTGGTGGTGAGAGACTTAGAACTTGGAAAAGAATGTATCATATATGAATGAACTTGGTAATTAAGAAGAATTTATTTCACTTTAGAATGTCTAAAATAGTTTTAAATAATTTCCAGCTACTTTGGTGAGATGATCCAACTGTGCTGAGGGAATATGAATAGAGCATTTTTTCCCATGGCATGTTAATTTCCAATCCAAATTAATGAAAAATTTCAGTTAGTAACAGATATTACTAGTGCTTCAAAGTGGCGAAGAGAAATCCTATATCCTATATAACAAATTGGAAAGGCTAGGAAGTACTTAGTTACAAGTCAAAGAAAAGCTGATTCACAATGATTTAAGTGAAAGTGATTTTCATGTCTACGTTAAATATAACTCAATGCCACAGACTTTTGGATATATGTGGCCAAAGGTTTTAGTTTAGGGTTTCAGAGGAAGCAGGATGGGCGTTTATATTTCAGTTTAGTATGCAAATCCAAGGTTGCTATCGGCTTTCTCTGGCTCAGAATTTTGGTCCCATTTAAAGTCAGGAAGTTAGAGATGGAAATCAGCTATCATTATTAGAGTCAGGTGTCGGCTTGCCACATCTGGGAAAAGAGACCCTCAACTGTCTAGCTCAGTTTGGTCTGTGGGCATGCCAGTGGGGCGTTTTCTTGATTGCTAATTGATTTAGAAGGGTCCAGCCCACAGTGGGTGGTAACATCCCTAGGCAGGCATACCTGGACTATATAAGAAAGGTCACTGAAAGTGAGCTAAGAGAAAGCTGGTCTTCATGGTCTCTGCTTTAGTGCCTGCCTCCAGGTACCTGGCCTGAAATTCTTCATTGATGAACTGTTACCTGTGGTTAAGATGAAATAAATCCTTTTCTTCTTCAGGTATTTCTGGTTATGGTATTTATCACTGCAACAGAGAAACCAAACTAGGATACCAGCCATACTGCTGATTTTCTCTGTAAAAGCAAAACCTTTTTTTGGGTTTTCTGAGGAATCCCAGCAGACTTTACTCTCCAAAGTTGTGTGTATGGCCTCTCTTAGCTACAAATCATCTAGAAAAAATTCACATGAAAAGGCTCTATCTAGCGAGTGAAGGGAAGAGTTGTAACAGATTGTACTGGTTGAGTCAAATAGCTTCCAAAGAGGTGTGCATTTTTCAAACAATCCTTAGCTTAAATATATAATTATGGATAAGACAATAATGTGTATAGAATTTGCTTCAACATATCAAGAAAGAGACAATATTGGTTATGTTAATATTTAATATAATAATATAGTAACTTAATATATAACTTAATATATAAGTTATAAGGTGCTACAGATGCATTAAACAACCTAATTCATGAATTTGAGAAAGAGCAAGGGAGATGGTACATCGGAAAAAAGAGAAAGGAAAATGATATAAATATATTTCTGTTCCACAAAAATAAAAATCATATTCAAAAAGGAGTTAACTTATATGACTAATAAATTTGCTCTAAAAATATAATGACAATTTCTCAACATTTTTAAAAGTAAAAAAATCCTTGTGTAAGTTAATCACCTATTTTTAATAAATATTAGCTTATAACCAATATTGTCTCTTTCTTGATATTTTAAAGCAAATTCTATACATATTATTGTCCATAATTATAAATTTAAGCTAAGGATTGTTTAGAAAATGCACAGCTATAATGCCACTGTCACCTCCAAATCAAAAAATAGATTAATATGATGTATTTGGTTTATATTTATATATTTCTAAGAACCTAATTTTAAAGCCTGTTAGAACCAAGATATAATGTCATTTTGATATTTAATTAGCTGTTGTTTTGTTCATGGCTTTAGGAAAAATTAAATTTGTCTATTTAATAGTAAGTATCTTGAGTTACCTTTAAATTCAATATTGTGGCAGCCCAAGGGTTACATATTCCACACAGGAGCAGACACTGCTGAGTCTCCTTGAGAAGGTTGAGGTATTGGCAAGCAATTTACTGCATTGGAATGCTCTACACATTGACAATATTAGATTATCAGCTATACATGAACGTCTAAGCCTGGGGAAAACATGGAGGACGTACTGGGGTGACTTAACATAGATCTAAGAACTCTAAGAAGCACGTGACACGTCACAATTCATTACCAATGAAATATCTTTTTGAGATCCAGTTTAGGCTTGCAAGTTGGTTTATTTAAGCTCAGTTATTAAGGAAGACATTTTAAATATAGCTCAAAGTTCTGAAGTCTTGGATAAGAAAGTGCTCAGCCACTGAATTATACCCAGAGACCAGTCTTGCTCAGTGACTCCCTACCCACTTTTTTTTTTTTTTTTTTTTTTTTGTGAGACAGGCCCTCTGAACCTCAGCTTGCCTCTTCATCTTTAAAGCAGTGGTTCTCAACCTTCCTGCTGCTACAGCCCTTTAATACAGTTCCTCATGTTGTGGTGACAGCCAACCATAAATTGTTTTCATTGCTGCTTCATGGTAATGTAAATACCTGGCATGCAAATGGTCTTAGGCTACCCCTGTGAAAGGTTGTTTGACCCCTAAAGGGGTCTCAATCCACAAGTTGTGAGCCACTGGCTTAGACTGTCAGGCTTGCAAACCCCCAGGGATCTTCTGGCTTCCGGATTCCCAGCACTGAGATCATATGCAGAGATGCTGTGGACAGATTTTTATAATGTGGGTTTTGGGGAGTGAACTTTACAGACTGAACCCTCTCCTCCAAATCTTCATAAAATCAGCCATCTTGACATTCAGTTGGCATATAATAGATTACACATGGTAAAATATTATAATATGATACACTTGATGCATAGACACAAATAAGACTATTGCCATAATGAAAACCAGGGATATATCTGCTACTCCTTGATGACTCTACTTCTGTGTAGTTTCTTTCATGCCTTCCTACCTCACCTTGCTCCATCTTCAATTAACAACCGCATGTTTTCTGTTCCCAAGAATTAGTTGTGTTATTTGGAATTATATGTAAAGGTTACCATTTATTCCTTTATTATCTTGATTATTTTAGTCAGCAAGATTACTTCATTTTGACTGATTCATTTTGTTGCTTTTTAATACTGATTATTTATTTTATTACAAGCTTATGTGGTGGTTTGAATATGCTTGGCCCATGGGACTATCAGAAGGTATGGCCTTATTGGAATTAATGTGGCCTTGTTGGAGGAAGTCTGTCACTGTGTAGATGGCCTTTGAGGTCTCCTACTGCTCAGGCTCTGCCCAGTGTGGAAATAAGGCCTCCTCCTGGCTGCCTATGGAAGACAGTCTCCATCTGCCTGCCTTCAGATGAAAATGTAGAACTGTCATCTCCTTCTCCAGCACCATGTCTGCCTGGATACCACCATGCTTCCTACAATGATGATAATAGACTGAATCTCTGAAATCATAAGCCATTCCCAATTAAATGTTGCCTTGGTCATGGTGTCTCTTCCCAGCAATGTTTCCCTAAGACAGCTTATATTATTCGTTTCTGTTCATGCATTTACTTGCCCATGAATATTTGTTTCTAGTTCTTGGCTACTATAATAAAGCTACTGTGAATATTTATATATAAATATTTGTATGGATACACTCATTTTACTTTTTTTGTATAGACATATATTATCCTCAGATATATTTTTCTGTTTAAAGTTTCTCTTTTAAACAATATTATTTTGTTGATGATCAATATTTTTATCATTTCTTTTCTCAGAAATGAAGAGAAAACAAACCAAAACCCTATTCTTGCCCCAACTGCAAACCTACTTTTCTTTTGAAAGATAGTTTTGCTGGGTATAGAACTCTACATTGGTTTTCTTTTAATTTCTTGATCCATTGTCACATTGTTTATATTGCGCCTGATGAAAAATCCACTGTCATTCTCATCTTTATTTCCCTGTATACAATGTGTTTTAAATTGTATTTTATGGTCTTCTTTATCATTGATTTTAAGAAGTTTGATTATAAGAGAACTTATTAAGTAAGCTTAATCGTGTTTCTTGTGTGAGTTCACTGAGCTTTTTTCTAACTGTGGGTTTATAGTTTTCATAAAATAGGAACATTTCTTCTACATTGTAGTTCGTAAGTTGGGGCATCTGACTTGGACTGTTAAGCAAAACTTCTATGTTGGTAAGGCTATTGATGCAAAATCCATAGTTATAATAACCATTATAAGGTATCTGGCTAACATCAATATCTGTGAGCAATATGTTTTGCAGATTGAGTTTTCTTCTTGTTTTGCTTGTGTAGTCATGAATATACAGTATTTTCCCTTTATATGTGTGACAACTTTTAATTTAATGACAGATGCCATGTATTTTAAATGTATTCTTGAATTTTGGTCTGGGACATAGGTCAAGAAAATAGTCAGGGACTTTCATGTCTTATTTCTTAAGATGCTAGATGAGACCAGAACGATTGGCTGTGTTTGTTAGGTCTATTTCTGCACTTTAAACTTTGAATCTATTAGTTGCTGTTTCTATACCTTTGCCAACACTACATTGTTTTGATGTTTATGGATTTTTAACATAACATAAAATTGATTTACATGAGTCTTTCAAATTCATTTATCTTTTAAAAGTTGTAAGAAAAAAATTCTGATCCATTCTCTTCCTGTATGTGTTTTAACATCAACTTTTCTATGTTTACAAGATAATTACTGGGGTTTTTACTATTTTAACTTTTCAACAATTATTTGACATCAATTATTGTGATTTTGACTTTCTTTGGCATTCTTTAGTGGTTTTTGTAGAACTACATTTGTCTCTTCTGTGACACTTAAGACAGGAATATTTAACCTTTAAATTCTCACATTTTCTTTGTTTTTTTTTTTAATTTAATCATTTATAATGAATTGTCTTTAGGTCTAATGATGTTTTTATTTTGAAGACCACTGAGTGAATCTTAAAACATCAATTAGATAATTAAGTTTTTTTTATTTGTTTTTTCTTTATATCTTACATTTCTCCTGTAGAGAGTTTTCCATTGCACTCATGATTTTTAATTAAGATGTCAGAATGAGCTTATGGACAATCAGAACCTTAAAATTTCTGGATACTCATATTTTCCCATAGCCTTATTTCTTGTAAGAAAGAAAAATATCTGGGACCTCAGTCATAACAACGAGTCTTACATCTCTGTGGTCTGGTGCTTCTCCTAGAAGATCATACTTCAGAATTACAGAACAATAAAAACATCAGATGGGCATTCCTAGAAGTTCTTTTGGAAACCACAGTCTCTGGTATACAGGCTGGAAAATGAACAATAAAGACACACACACACACACACATACACACGCACAGAGACAGAGAGACAGAGAGAGACAGAGACAGAGATACATAGAGACAGAGATACATAGAGACAGAGAGACAGAGAAACAGAGAGATAATATGGCTAGTAAGTAATAGACGTGTTATTATCTTATTAAATATTTATTTTTATTATGTTAAATGACATGTATGTTTGTGTATATGCCTATGAGTACAGGTACATGTGGAGGCCACAGGCTTTAGAAACCCTGGAGATGTAGTTATGGTTAGATGTGATGCTCTTGATATTGGAGTCAGGTCCTCTGGAAGAGGAGTACACATTCTTTACCACTATTTCTCCAGCCTAGCTGATTCTCTTTAATGAACCTTCCAGGTAGTTTGGGCATAGTTGGTATGAGATAGGGACAAGCTTAGCAGAAATTAAATTAACATAGTTAGCAAACCAACATGCACCTATCTATGCTCCAGAGTATTACAACTTGGAAAGCTGTTGGATGCATTGGCTGTGCATACTGGACAGAGCTGAATGTGGCTGACTCATTTAGTTTTAGAGATCTGACTTGGATTTTCAGGAATGGAAAAGATGAAGCATTTGAGCTAGCATTTAAGGCTGTATCAGAACCTCTGACAGACAAAGGGTTAAGATCCTTAATCTATAAGGAACACCTACCAATCAATAAGAAAAAGATAAGCCCAGAAATTGAAAAATGGGCAAAGGACATGAATAACTGACAAAGGGAGAAATATGAGTGGATAATAAAGGTCTGAGGAAAGTTGAGCCTCATCAGTATTCTCTGATAAACAAATAAAACCAAGATATAATGTTTTGCCTTCTCAATTGGGAAATACTTCTAAAGTGGTTTAAATGGAAATATCCAACAATGTTGAGAGTGCGGAAGACGTGCAGTCTTACACACTGCTTGTGGGACGCCAGATAAATTCTATATGTTTGAAGACATGTTTAGAAATATATGCCAAAAACTTTACAATGGTTTTAGGCTTTTGAGAAGGTACTGATCCCTCTGGGAAGGTATCTTTAGGAAATAATTACAGATGCACACAGGGATCTATATTCAAGGATATTCTTTGCACTGTAACTTATAGCACCACACCAACATGGAGCTATCCCAGTGTTCTCTGGGGCAGAGATGGGATGGAGTGTGCACTGGGTGAATTGCTAAGGAGCCATTCAAACTTATGCTCTCAGAGGACATCTAATAGCATTGCAAAAATGCTAAACATGCAAAGTAAAGTTAGCGCTATGTGTTAGAAATATCAGAAGTTAGTATGTACATTATACACTTATTTTTTTCAGGGAAAGTAGGTAACAGCAGATTCTAAGGAAATGAACCAGTATGCTAACTCTGTGGAAATCTCAGTAGCACGATTTTAAGTGATTTAAGTTTCCATGTTTATATTAATATATTAATGTCTATTATTTTTTATCTTTTTAATGAGTAAGAATTATCTTTGCAATGAGGAAGGAAGAATTTTAAAGATATGCATAGTAGGGTTATAAAATAACTGAAAGTTGATATTTAACTTTTCAGCCAGTTGCTCAGCAATTTGTTTTGTGCATACATGGGTAATTGTTTTTGCCTTTAGGAGTGTAGATGGTACTGGATAGAACGTGTGAAGAAAGCACTGGTTATAATTTGCCTGTTCTATGAACTCTTACTCAACTTCAAGTCCAGGTAGAATCTCATCTTCAGGAAAATATTGTCCAAGCTCCTTTATCCCCCAAGCTCTCTTATTCACCAGCTCTCAGCCAGTCTGTGCTGTGTACCTCAGAGCAGTTTGTGCCAGAGATCTTAAGTTCAGTGGTCTACTTCTGTTAATAACTACAGCAAGTGTCTGTGATGATTGGGTATGGAGTGAATGGGTTGGTGAATCTGGGAAAAAGTTTCCCTTCCTTCTTTCTTTCTCCCTTCCTTCCTTCCTTCCTTCCTTCCTTCCTTCCTTCCTTCCTTTCTTTCTTTCTTTCTTTCTTTCTTTCTTCCTTCTCTCTTTTCTTCTCCTCCTTCACTGAAAAGAGTCCTGTTAAGTAGCCCAGTAGCTCAGGCTAGCCCCAAACTCCCAAACTCTTGCTTCTCCTGACTCAGTCTTCTGAGTGCTGAGAGATTACAATGTGTATCACCATACTTGGCTTGGAGTAATGAGTTAGCCCTTTCTCTCTCTCTCTCTCTCTCTCTCTCTCTCTCTCTCTCTCTCTCTCTCTCCCTCTCTCTCTCTCTCTCCCTCTCTCTCTCTCTCTCTCTCTCTCTCTCTCTCTCTCCCTCTCTCTCTCTCTCTCCCTTTCTCTCTCTCCATTTATTTTGGGCCAGGGTTTCATTCTATAGCCTAGGCTGGTCTATATCACTCTTTTTACAGCCTAGGAAGGCCACAAGCTCAGAGCAATCCTATTGCTTTGGTCTTGGGTGCTGAGGTCACAGATGTGTGTGCCACCTTACCTGGACTGGAGAAGTTCTCTTTAGATAATGTTATCTCAGCAGACAATGCAGTAACCTCAGGGAAAAACTGGCAAGAGAGAAAATTAACGGCTGACTCAGTGTAAATAAAGAGACTCCAGAGCTTGGGATTGTCTAGATTGGAAGTTCATCACAGGGCTTTAGTCCTTCCTGCTCTGAGTTATTGGACACATCAGTCAACTGATCTATAAGATCTGATCAACACTATCTACCTTTTATTATGAAGATTGGGAGTATGCTGAGTACATACAGAAGGCTTCATACACTTCCTGGTACATAATGGCTACCCAGCTAATAGATCTGAATGATGACAATCATCATAAATTATATCACAACTAAAAAAAAAAAATGGTGAAGCTCACATTCAGCTGCTCTGATAGATGTTGTCTCAGTGTAGCCCTGGTTGGCCTGGAAATTGCTATGTAGTCTAGGCTAGCCTACTGTTGTCCCCCTGTCCCACCTTAATGTGGAAAGCACAGAGGTGTGCCACCCTTTCTGGCCACCTTCTCTTTCTGATCTCTCTGTATTGTTTTAGACATACTGTATCCAATCCCAGAGATATCAAAGACAAAAGGACACCCTTGTATTAAGCATGTTGCTTCCTCTGTCCTTAAGTAAAACCCAGATTGCTATGATTTCTGAATCTCAAGATCTGATTTAGGTGACTGATTTGACCTCCTGCTCTTATACCTGCGTTATTGTGGTTTTGGCTTCAGATTGGTTTCTGGGAGTGGGCGTGCGTGAATCCCACACTCTGTCCAAGGTTCCTGTTCCTTGTTCTAGCCAGACGCTGGTGGGCCACTTTGACCCTTGCATGACTTTGAGTTCCACACATTTGGGGGAAGTGGCAGAGCCTGAAATTTGGGTTAGGAAGGTAACCCCGGATTTCCTTTCGCTTATGTGTGGGGGTATGTCGGTTTAGAGATTTCGCCCTGGATGTTGGCCTCTGAGAAGATAGCATTCTGAGTCCTGCAGGGCCCACTGCAGCCTTTCTTTGAGGCATTTCTTTTCTTTGTTTGAATTTCAAGGTTAAACGAGTCAGGATTCAAGGATGACTATGAAAGGGCAACTGGTAAATGTGTCCACAGTGAAAGAAAAAGAAAGCCAAATGAATGCTAAAACCTTTTTTGAAGCAGAACAGAAACAGAGCTTTTGAGCCTTTATCAAAGGACAATAAAAACATTCTCATGATCTACACACGTCGCGTGTTCCCACAGCCGGCTCGGTGCACACATGTGCCTGCACCCACACAGACATGCATGCCCAGAGTCGAATAGACTTCCCTTTCTGTAAAAGACATGCCCCCTGTACATTTCTGTCTTTTTTATTCCTGTCTTTTCTTTCTTCTTCTCACTCCCTCCCCCTTTTTTTTTAATATTTCAAAGCTGGCAGTTTAGGAAATGGCTGGAACCGCCACATCTCTGTTCTTGCTAAAGAAATCAATGCTAATCCTATTACTGGCAGTTATCATCTATCCCAGAACTCATAGCTGAAAGACACACACACACACACACACACACACACACACACACACACACAGAGAGATGTCAGAGTAAGAAAAAAAGAGTAGGGAAGAGCAGGTGCCCTTCATTCACTTTCAGATAGCGATTGTCTTGTCTGTCTGTCTGTCTGTCTGTCTGTCTCTCCTGACCATCCTTTCTTCTCATATTAACAGAGACGAAGCTATAGAACACCTGTACTCAGCCAGGATGCCTGGTGCGATTTAAAAGTCTGAATACGGGCTCTAATTTAGATTTATCTGTCTCCAGCATGAGCTGACAAAGCACTGATAAATGCATGTTTATCATGGCTTCCAGCTTTGTTACTGACAGTGATAACGACAGTCAGGTCCATGGTCACTGTGGGCTCTGTGGTAGGTGTTCTCTACAAACCCTCACCGTAATTCAGCCCTTCTCTGAGGTAAGCATGAAACGCAGTCCCATTTTAGGGATTTTGAGATGAAACTGTAAAGGTGTCTTGTCTGTTTTTGTTTTTCTTTGTGTTGAAATTTTTTTTTTGTGGCTATGAAAGTTTGTCTGCATGTTTGTTTATGTGTCACATGTAGGTAGCGCTGGAGAGGCCAGAAGATGGCTCAGATCCCTTGAGACTGGAGTTAAAGACAGTTTTAAGGGGCTGTGTAGGTGCTGGGAATCAAATCTGGATTCCCTGGAGGAGCAGCCAGTACTCTTTCTTAACTGCCACTATTCCAGACCTAAGCTTTCTAATTAGTGGTAGACTCTGGCTTTGCCTCCAGATCCTTTGAATGCACCATGGCTTGCAAATTCTCCTTCCCTTCTTACCCACAATCCTCTCCACTCACAGCCTTCGGAGCAGCATGCCTGGGATGGTGACACTGAGCACTGGGAGCTTACTGTTTCTGAGATTTCCAGAACTGTACCACAAGGGTTTTTATCTTTAGTTTTAATCTCACCTGCCTCATCCCTGCCTCTTAGATCTGGCTGCACCACCAGATGAACACAGTACACTTGGAAATTGTCACCAAACAACACAAGAGAATTAATTCTCATAGGTTAACAGATGCTGGAGACCTTAGGTTTATACCCTAAATATGGATTGCATTTGGAACGTATTAGAACAGCAGGATCCATAGGGATGAAAGATAGTATGGACTGTGCTCCTTCCGCATGCAAATCCATATGCATTTCCCCATAGGATTTGCGTGTGGAAGGTGCACAGTCCATACTTCCTTCCATCCTGATGAAGAAAACCTTCTGAATATTAATTAGTTAACAGTGCCCTTCCCGTTGTGCACTGCACCCAGCTGGATGCTTAGCACACAGTGGAGATCAGAAGAATTAACAAATGAACGGACAGATGAACCACTAACCTTGCTAGTCCTGGTTGTCCTGGACGAAGAACAAGCCATGCAGGGTACTCCCAGTTAGAACCTATATTGTTGCTACTCAGAGTGAACAAGGAGAAACACTCTATACTGTCCCCAGGAGACCTTGCAGGCTCTTTGTTACCCCATTTGCATCTGAGTCCGTTTGTATCTGGCGTCCTCGAGATACTTGTTGCTCAACAGTCATTAATCCCTCCACACGTGTGTACTGAGTCGTCACATGCATATATGATCACAGCAAATACAGGGATACTTTCCAACCCGGAGGAGGACTTTACTTTTACCTCTGCAGAGGACAGGATGAACCTGTAGCTTGTTTCCTGGGTTATTAGATGTCTGGTGCCAACAGACATTTGTTCTGGGCTGAATTCCTATTCCCAAGGGACTGTTTTCCTCCAAGATGAGAATGGGATGATTATATGTTGCCAGGAATATCATGAAATACTCTACATAAACGACCCAGCTCAGTCCTCATCCATCCTATAGCTCTTTTGCGTATGTTGATAGCCAGTCCTACTGTGTGGCAGAACCTGAGCCCCGGTGCACGGTTTACTGACTCTGAAGCATGTGTGCCCAAGGATGGCTCAGTTCTAATGCCAACCTTTAGAAACTGCATTTCGTATTATTCTTGGCTTCTCTTGGAACAGGGATAAAAGTATTAATGTATAACCAGGCCAAACTCAGAGGCTATCAGTTCAGGCGATCTCTTTTCTGCCGTTAGCCTCTGAGAATAGAGGGTTTTCCTCTTTGCTGTGTGGAACCCAAGTTAAAGAAATAAAGCAAAAGATTTCTTTAAAGAATTCAGAAACTGGAGGAAGAGCTTAATAAGAAGCTCAAAGGGACGGTGGTTTGAGAGAGACATGAGGCATAGATGTGGACACGGTGTCAGGCGGCATATTGAGGCTGCTGCAGTGGGTGGGAAGCAGCCTGAGGAGGGCTTAGGGTTGCAGACCTAGAGAGAAGCCCAATATTTTTCTCAATTAAATTGCATATCTTCCTTGGTTATTTTTTTGAGATGTCCTATAAAATTTAAAATAGTGTATTATTGTAAGGATTAGCATTCCTGTTGATTTATATGAATTTACTATCCCAAGTTAGATAGTCTACTATCTAGTAGGGATGTACTCTTTATGAGGCTTGGACTCTGTTGGTATTATCAAGCTATTTCAGCCTTTTAGTGTTCTGTAATGGTTTTGAGGTGAAACTTTAATGATTGATCAAATTTATTTTGTATTATAAATTTATGAGTTTGAGTGCGAGACTAGAGGTTGCCACAAAGGACCTTTCCCTTCAGCATCTTTTGTCCAACTGTTCTGATTCAGACAGCTCTCACTTTAATGTGACAAAGCAGGGCGAACACTCGGGAAGGAGAACACGAGGCACAGCGCACAAGGCCACTTGTTATCGCGTCTCCTCACACAATCTAGAGTTCCTACTTTACTCAGTTCCCTTAATTTAAAAAAAAACCAAATAAGAAGGAATTTATCGTGCCAGTGTCAAATGCATATGATTGCCTCCATGGGGAAGATCTAATTCTTAGGACAGAGAGGTAGGAAATGCTGTTAAGTGTGACAAGCCCAAGGGCCATGCTGATGACTGTGATGCATTTGATTTAATCCTGGATGTTGGGGACTTAGGCAGCTCAGCTTCAGCGCAGGGCCCAAGCTCTGCCAACAGCTTATGAATTGCTAATAGAGTCAGCAACATTAGCTGATCTCATCTCAGGAAAGAGAATGGAGAGGATCTGAGCTGTTGTGTCTTCATCGGCCCAGCAGTGGTACCCGTGGTGGCTTGCAGGCTTTCAACATTGCTGGTCACCAGACACCAGCATAACCACCACAAAAGTGAGACAGGAAGGTCTGGCACTAATCACTTCCACTCCTTCTCTTTCTTTAACTATAAGAAAGCAACTTCTGGCTGGCTTTGCAGTCTTTGCTGCCTCGTCTTTCTACCCAAAGTCTACTTTTTATACCAATATCATGATGGAGTGAGACAGAAAATTACAACTGACCCTATAGATCATTCCTTTGATATCTTCCACAGCTTCCCATTACCCACACGGTGAAAGTTAGAGTTTTCTTTGAATGGAATACATGGACTTCTGTGCTCTGGCTCCAGTTTCTTTGTCAATCAACAACAAATGGATGGCTGAGCTTTCTTGTAAACAATGATTAGTTTTCTTAATAAAATGGAAGAGAAATATGGTCAACTATGAGGCCATCCCGGTTTTAGGTAGAGTCCTCTGAGAGCCACAATAGAAGATATCCTGGAAAGGCAAAGAACAGAAACTAAGAGTTAACAAAATATTGGGAAATCTGTCTCTCTCCCTTTTCTATAGTTTGGGAGAGTTACACCTAAAGCTAAGCTTACCTAAATATTATGGCCAACATTGTATCTATCACTATCACTAACTTCCAGAAAAAGAAGTTTCTGATATCTGAAAACAAGTGTTCCCTAGCGTTTGCTCAATGCTGTCTTAGCTCTTGCAGTATGGCGAAAGGCGGAGTATTATTACAATCTATTGAATAGTGTTTGCCTGTTGTGATCTTCACCTTAAAGCATAGAAGAACCCAGGAAACGCAGGCTCAGTTGACGTCCACCATTGTTTGCTGGACATGTAAATAAAGTCATCTTAGACCACCCAATCAGAGTGATGATAGCAGCCACCTGAGGTCTTCAGGTGAGGCCAGAATAACTGGCCTCTGAGCCAAAACTGTGATCATGGAAGTATGAGCAAGCTGGTATTGCATTACCTTGGTCTTTGTGACAAAACACCTGTGAGAGCAACTTAAAGGAAACCATGCTTATTTTTGGCTCACAGTTTCAGAGGACTCAGTCTATGATTATTTGTTCCCAGTGTTCTTAGGCAAGATATCATGGCAGCAGGAATCAGTGATAAAGATGCAAAGAGACAGAAAGTGGCCAGAGATACTATTCTTTCAAAGACCTGCCCTGTCTTCCTCCAGCTATGATCTACATCTAAAAGTTTCTAGAACCTCTCAAAATAGCATATAACACATGAGCCTGTGGGGTACATGTCAGATTTAAATCAGAATAATAATCATGGGCTGGTAGAACAGTCCAGTGGCCACCAATAAGACATGTAGACTGTTTCTTGGGTACCCTCTCAAAAGAAAATGAATTGATGGTCCTCAAGTTAGCTAATCACATATTCTCAAGGTGTGGTGTAGCCATTTCTTGCTGGGGTGACATGTCGATCACCGTGTAGAACAGAGCACTTGTGTTTGTCTCAGGCTAGCTCAGCCAGCAGTCATGGCAACAAAATAAACACAACAGCGTGGTTAAGTCTCTCTGAATAAGTCTGTAAACATTCCCTCATAGAAGGAGGGAAGATGGTACTGAGTTTATCATCTGAGACTCCCATCTTTTCTGCCTCAGATGCACTTGTTCTTGCAGGCTATAGAAAGTGGGATGCTCCCTGTGGGGTGACACTGCTGGTGTAACTTTTTGTGACTTGACCATGTTGGGAGTAGGATTTTCTGATGGTGTATCGGCCTGTCAGTCATCCATGCTTTAGATAACTGCAAGAAACTTATTGCTTTACCAAGCTGGGCTTGGACAGAATCAATTCTTCGGTACATTAGTGTTCTCTCTGTCTGTGGTGAATGGGTGTTTCTTCTTCATGCCCACTCAGAAAAATTCACACAACACACAGTTCCTCAGAATTCCTACTCACCTTCCTAAGCTTTTCTGAAAAACTAGAGAAGCATTGGAAATTCAGTCATGACGCTTTTGTATCTACTGTTCCTCACGAAGCAAAGACCCACTCAATTATGATATTTGCCAGAAGATTGTGGTCATAATTACTGTATTAACATATGGAGAGAAAAAATAAGTATAGTCTGTGGCCTGGCTTGGAATTCTGATAAGTCCTTCCAATACAAAATTCTTAAACTTTAAAAATTAAGTGTAACAAATAGCCTTTCCAAATGAACACTTGAGACTGAAATAGGTAAAAGAAAATTGCACAGGCCAAAAATTAAAGGGAAAATAGAAACCAGGGAGGAGATGGACTCCATATGAGAACAAGTGTTTAAGTCTTTGCAAAGTGGTAATACCACTTGAGGAGACAGCAAAGAGGTGGGGCCTCCAGAGTCCTGCCTGCTTGTCAAAGAGAAGAGGAGAAAAAGATATCTTCCCATAGTAAAGGAGAAAGGCAGAAAATCAGTTAATTTGGATAAGTGGGGGTGGGGTGGGGTTCATCTCCTTTAATCTTTCATAACTACCAGCAGAATCTAGGCATGGAGAAGCATCCCTGTAGCCTAGTCTCTCAGGAGGTGGAGACTGGATGGTCAGGAGTTTAGAGTTCACTTGGTTAGAGAGTTGAGTTTGGGGCTTGTCTCACCTCACTTCTGTAAGACCCTTGACTCAAAACGACAGGAACAAAACCCAACAGAACAAACTAGCCAACCTATTAGCAAGCAAGACATTATTTTATGCCATCAAGTCATAGGATGAGTTTAGGGTTCACATTTATGTTTCCTTTATGGTCTGCAAAACTCCAAGTTAGTAGTGGTTTTGGATCTTTGCGTCGCCCTCCCAAGATTCTAATGATATAGATTATGACTATGAAAACATGGTGTACCTATACAAATAATTTGATTTATCCCTGAAGCTTTGAAATGTATCTTTAAATTAACTGTTTATTTTTAAAGTCTCAGTTCAACTTGCCGTGTGATCCTGAGCAATGCTTTCTTCCTCCCTGGGGCTTCACTTCTTTATCTAGCAAGGGGAGTGATTTTTAGCTGTAGCTTTTCATGGTCCTATTATTCTATGAAGTTATTAATTCATGAATAAATGATGTAGTACTCTAAGGTCCAGGGAATAGAAAATTAAGATTTTATCTTGGTCACTCTTTCTGATTAGCCAAGCCATTAGTGCTGGCTTCTTTTTTTCCCCTAGCCTGAGGCTCCACCAACCTGAACTAGTTGGTAGAAAAGGGCTCTTCCCTTCCGCTTGAAATCTCTATGTGTCTCTCTGTACAAATCTGTCTGAGATATCCCCTGCAGATGGCTATGCAGGTTACTAGGCTTTGGGGACCAGAAACACTCGAGATGATTTGGGAAGTCACATCCCTACACAACCTTCTCCAAATGAACTCCGCATGGATGCTAGCCAAAGCATTCAGACAACAAAGATGCCTTCTCTAGGTATAGGTGGTGGAGGCTAGGATGGTGTTATAGGAGGGATTTTGTTCTTATTAAAGGACTGGAAAGAACCAGAAAGTTTTAAACTGTGAATAACTTTGTAGACAGAGTCCTATAGCTCTGAGGTTTTGTTTGTTTGTTTGTTTGTTTGTATTTTTTGGGTAGAATCCCTGCCTCACAGGTCTTTCTTTACAGACCAAGAGAAAGGATACAGTCTCAAGATAATCAACACATTAAGTGCATTTGATTCAGTAATTGGAGGAGGAACAAAATGAGATCTGATCCCAATAAATGGGTACATCCCACTTTCTTGGCCAAAGTTTTGGCTTAAGGCTAGAGAAATGATCCAACCATAGCCTTAAATTAATTACTATGAGATATGTTATTACTTAATGAGGCATCTGAGAACATGAGGGCAAAGAATACTGTTCTACTGCCAGGGAACTTAAAAGGACAGATAAGACAGCTGTGGTTATTTTGTAGCAGTTGGAAAGGACCTATTTTTGATCTGTGTCAGCAGAGAGCTGACCCAACAATACCCAGTGAGCTCCCATTACACATAGGCATTTAGTTAATGAGTGACTGCACCACTGTTTTTAAGCACATGCTTTCTAGATGGCTTGGGTTTCTTTGTGTGAGCTAAGTAGTCTTGAATTGTAGAGTAAGCTTCATTCTCTGGTGACTGCACTTCCAAATTCCCACCAGCACCCTCATTTATGCGCTGGGGTTTTTGTGTACTATGAGTGGCCCTCAGGCCCAGAACATCCTCAGGGACTGATTTTTGGCTGCAAGTTTCTGCACCTTCTGGGCCTCAAGGAAATCCAAGAAGAAAGCATTCCTCACAATGGAAGAAAATGCTATCTCTCCAAAGGTTGACCAACATCCCTTTCTTACTGAGCCTAAATTCATGTCAAGGCAAGCTGATTGGAGTCTATGATCAGAAGATTCTATAGTATTCAGGGAACTACAAAGAAAATACAGAAATGAAGGAAAGTTGAAAACCATCTTGAAAATGGATTGTAGCCCTCACATGTAACTTCTACTTTCCTGCATCACTTGGCTTTATTAATACCAGGCAAGTGAGGCTTTGAGACTCCTTTCTGAAGCAACAGAAAACACACCAATGAAAATATGCTGAGGTTTCATGTTCCTAGATTTCTCCTAGCGCCACATTTAGGAGTGGGATTAGAGGGAATTAGGTTCTGCTGATGGTGGCTTCAAAAGTTCTGATGATCAGTGAAACAGAAACCATACTTCCAAGAAATGAAAACCTCCTCCAAAAAATTGTCAGTCTCATGCTCTCCCATGTTTACATAGCATGGAATGTCAACACCCCAGGCTTTGGAATGGGACATGGTTCAAGTTCTTGTCACCTTGTGGAAGAGATGCTCTGGGGACGATTTTCCGACTCCAAGTCTTAGCTCTGTTTATCAATCACACAGCTCTTCTTACCAAAAGAATTCAAAGTAAAGTTAAGAAAACCCCCAATACTGGGCTCCACAATATAGCTATGAATTATGCTTTTATTATATATTTGACACCTAACCAGGAAAATGATGTGTATTCCATTATGACTGTTTTTTGTGCATAGTTCAAATGTTTCTCTGTATTACTCTGAACTGCCTCAAATCATGAGCCCTGTCTTTGAGGTGCTACTTATCGCCTCAGAATCAGAGAAAATGCCTTCAAAATGTTGACATGCAAGAGGTCAAAGATAGCAAGAGAGGAATTTCAAAGATAAGCCTGTCCCTTCCCTCTGCCAGACTGTTTTCCTCTGGCGCAGAATAATTTATACCTCTTGTTCAGCTAAAGTATGTGGCATCATTGAGACACTGCAAATACGGCGCTGATTTTATTACAACCTAATTGTAGAATGACAAGGAATAAATCTTGAAGATACATATAGCAGGAAATGGCCAGGCATGCCTCGCTTACACAAGAGGCTTGCATAGAGAAGCAGTATGCTGCAGGAGACAACAGCTGGAGTGGTATGTAGTTCATACAGCTTCAACTGTGGGTAGTACTGAGGACCTCTAGGACACCTGAAAATTAGCCAGTATCCCATTTACTTATGGTAGAACAAAAGTGACTTGAAATAATTGCAAGGGGCCAAAACCAACCTTGGTTTGCATTTAAAATCCTATTTAAACATTCAGTGGTGTGTCTCTGGCTTCTTGACCAGCTCTTCCATCTTGGTCTTTGAATCTATCTACCTATCTATCTATCTATCTATCTATCTATCTATCTATCTATCTACCTATCAGTCTATCTCCTTCCCTCCCTATCTACCTAAATGTTGATCTTTCATCTGTGTATCTAAACCAAGTAAGTTTACTATTGTGAAAGAACTAATGGAGTTAGAAATAAAACATATAATATAGCTGCAGCTTAAAATTGAGAGACTGTGGTTTGTTAAATATCATATAAAGAAGCAAATCAAAACGAGACCAAAAAAAGATTCCAGATCTTTAAATCGTTTACTTTTAAATAGCCCTAAATTTCAAACCTGTAACAGGAAATTATGATTGTCACCCAACATTTATTGAGCACTATAGTAGGTATGTTGAACTTTGAATAATTGAATTGCACATTTAAAAAATAATCTGTCTTTTATGACAGAAATCAGGCAGTTCCTGGCATAATTTGACAGCAATGTACTACCTTCTGCCTTTTCCTGTCAGCATGGCGTAAGGCAATGCAATTAACATCTCACAGTGATTGGTTTTGACTGGTGAGATGTTCTGTCATAGGTACAATGATATTTACTCATATTCTAAGCTTCATTATATAGGAAATATAATTTATACTATAAGTAATTATATATTATTTGAGTCAATGAAGATATCCTTTGATGACTGGACTCTGATTTAAGAAGCTCCAGTCTCCCAGTTCCTCATTCTTGGTTTTTAAGACCACCTTGATTTGACCCTCTGTGACACACCCCAACCCCAGCTAATGGTGCCTGGTGCAGGGGGGGCTCCTCATCCCATGTTTGCTCTAAGGCCAGCTGTGCTCACTGCTCAGCATACAACCTTGGCAGTGCTTGTGTCCCGCCACTGGGATATTCTTTGTGATGGTGACTCATCCTTCTGTATCCCAGCCCTGTTTGCACAGGCATGTCTCTCTCCTTTTCAATTGCTTCAAGGTAACATAAATATTAAGACCTTTGTATCTAGTCCTTTCTTGACGTAGTCGGTTCCAAACCACCCCAGAAGAAAAAAACTGTCTCGTTCCAGAGAGTAAAGCAAAATTAGATACAAAAACAACATTTTACAGACATATTAATATTTAACCTTTCATCACGAATCCACATATATTATTAGATTTTCACTAATTTACTTTTATACTTTCCTTTAGTAAATTTTCTTTTCCTCTATGTCATAATTTGAAGAGATAAATTCTTAATTATATTATAATTCAGCTGTATTTTCTAGGCTAATAACACATCTCTGTACATGACTAGAATTATAAAAAAAAATCTCCATATAGGGCCTTACTATATGTCTGCTTATAGGGTAAATGATAGGAAAAAATTTCACTTTTTGTAGAAATATATTACACTGGGAACATGCTTGTGGTGGGAGCAGTTCATTGTGGTTTGTGAAACACATTTGTTTCAAATAAATTTCATATGGTTTTTCATCTTAAAGTGATCCCTGCCCCTTTTCACTATCTAGCTCATTCTAAAAGCTATCAGTTTCAATGGGTAATATGTGTATATGTTGGACACCCCCCCCACACCCCTCTCGTTTCCTATTCTCTCCCATTAACCTACGTCCTCACCTCACACCAGACAGGGCACTGTTCTTAACTTATTTCACAGGTTTAATAAGAAAAAGATAATATACAGCCTCAGCTCTCCAGTATTATTAAAAAACAATTGTGTGGTGAAGCATGTCCAGCACTTGGGAAGCAGAGGCAGGTGGATCTCTGTGAGTTCAGGGCCAGCCTGGTCTACAGAGCAAGTTCCATGACAGCCAGGGCTAATACACAAAGAAATCCTGTCTCGAAAAACCAAAACCAAACTAAACCAAAAAACCAAAACCAAAACCATCCCCTAGCCATTGTGTGTGTGTGTGTGTGTGTGTGTGTGTGTGTGTATGTATGTATGCATGTGGTGTTTGTATGTATGTATGCATGTGTGTGTGCATGTGTATTTGGTGTATGTGTGTGTACACATGTTCACGTGGGTGTGTAGGTATGCTTGCTGGTACACACATGTGTGGAGGCTTGATGTTGACATCAGAATGTCTCCCAACCTATTTTTGAGACAGGGTCTCTCTAAAGCTCAGTGTTAGGTAGATTCATTTCTTATGAACTTAAGGAGACTCCTATCTCTGTCTCCAGTTGTGAAGTTACAGATCCGTGGCTTTTTTACACAGATCCTGGGGATCCAAACTTAATTCCTCAAACTTGTTGCGGCAAGCACTTTATCCACGGAACCATCTCTCCAATCCAATTCAGTGTTCTATTAAACAACAACCTTTTAAATTCCTTACATAGTGTATGTATGATATGGTGCTACTGTAAAAGATGTTTCATGGTACAACCTGGTAAATACTATTATGGTGAACAAATGTTTCCACAGGGCAAGGGAAGATTCCAGATGTTCAACTGCTGGGCCAAGGAATTGCTGGATGTGTGAACTCGACAGTCAGTGCTCCAGTGTATACTTTCACTGACCCATATACAAGCGGTTTCAGACTTTCTCTGTAGATTACAGTACAAACCTTTCAGATTTTGCTGACGTGATAATTAAAGATGCTGTCTCTGTGCACTCTCCATGTGTGTATTTCTTATTATGAGGAACACTTTTCTCATGTGACTGAGTCATTTGCATTATTTTTCTGAAAATTTATATTTTGAGCTCTTATATTTTTCCCATATCTTCATTGATTTTTAGGAATCATTTCTGTAATAATGTCTGAGTGTTTTGTGTATTGTAAATATCTTATAACATTTTTCTAATTTGTCCTTAATATTTTGGCTTTTTTTAAATGCTTTTTTTTCTGTGCTGAAGTTCTTATGGCATGCAAAGCTTCTAGATTTTGGATCTTGCAAATTAATTTTCACACCAATACATTTTGTATATATTTTATCTTTTAATTTTTATTATTACTCTTAAATTATTGATACATTTGGAATTTATCTGGACATATAATGTACAATTTAATTTTTCTTTAGGGAGCCACCCAATTTGCCAAATAACAGTTACTGATGAGTATATCTTTCGCAAGAGATGAACCACACCTACCATATATTAAATTTCTGCGTGTACTTGTGCCTTATGGTAGTCACCATTATGTTCTATTGCGTTGGCATTATCATACTATACACTTAATTATTGAGTTATTATGTATTTCGGTATTTCTTAAGGGCAGCCAACCAGCCAACTATACTTTTATTTAGAATTTTCCCATCAATATTTTCTTATTTTTTGGTATAAATTGTAGAATCAACTAGCCTCATTTTAAAAAGCTGTCTTATTTATTGGATGTCTTTTTAACTGTTAATTCAGTTAACGAGAATATCTCCATGATGCCAAAAATTCTAATCCAAGAATATACTTGTCTTTATTTGTTCAAGATTTTTTTTCTTACATTATGGCATTTGTAGGGTTTTGCATGTTTCCATTTTACTTTTACTGCTAGATTTTAATGTTTTTATTGCTATTATGAAGAAGATGCTGCCTTTTGTTATTTTTGGTTATTGCAGTATCCTGTGAACACTATTGACTACTTTCCATGTCTATCAATTTTATTTCACAGTCTTAAAGAGTTCAGTTGTTACTTGCAGTTGTTTTTAAATCCAAACCCAAAGAGTCACAAGTAATAATATGTGTAACTTCTCTCTCCAAAATTTTATAGTTTTACAGTATTTCATTGGCCACCAATACAACATCAATTGCACACCTGTGCCCCTGGTGTCATGGTAATTAATGGTCAAATAGGGACATTGCTGACTTTGTTTATGAGTATAAACGGGTTAATTTCAGCACAGTGGTCCTCAACTTTTGCCACACTTATCTAGAAGCTTAAAGAAATTCTGTTGTCTGGGCATCACCCTGCACTGGTAAGTTAGAAGACCTGGCAGCAGGATCTAGGGATCAGTGTGGTTAAAAGCTTTGGGTGTGATTCTTTAAGTAGCTAAGGTTACAGGCTACAACATTTCTCTTGACTGGTGCTCGTTTTCAAGATGAAAAACATATTTTATTAATTTAAGAAATCTTTATATTTTATCATTTTTAATAAAATAGTTTTAGAAATCTATTGATGTGATTGTATGATTTTCTTCATGGAACACTTAAGACACTGAGTTGCATTATAACAATTGCCTCTATTAATGTAATGAAGAATACTAATGGGCTTCCTAATATTGAGTTATATCTACACTTTGCAAATAAAATTCACTTGGTTTTTAATATCCTATTTATCCTTGTTTGTACTGATGATTTTTTCATCAATATTCATAAATGAACACTTGTTTTATGGTTGGGAAGCCATCCACAGGTTTGGTTTTGATGCTGAGTTGAGAGTATAAATACACCCTGGGCCTTTTTGAGTTGATTTCTTTCTTACAGTTTGGCTGGATCTCCTTGCAAAGCTCCTGTCCCACTGCTGTCCTGTGAGTGGAAGCTGAGAGTTGGGGGTTCGTGTACCTCAACATCTTTCTCTTCTTTATCAGTAGAGACCACTTAGTTTAGATTCCTCTTGCTTACTGGGCACGTTTTGGTGAATCATATTTTCTCAAAAGTCAGCTGTGTAATCCAGGTTCTGTTTCTAATTGATTTGCAGAGATTAATATTTTAAAGATTCTTTTGTTCTCCCTTTTGGCTGCTTATTTCTACTTCGTGGTTTCTTATTTTTATTTTTTAATTTTGATTTAGTCAGCTAGCAATTCACCCAATTTTAAAACCATTTTCTTCTTAAAGTGAACTTTTATATTTGCTGCCATTACCTTTTGCTTATTGGTTTTAAACTTATTAACTTTTTTTATCATGCATTGCTTTTTATTTGAATTATTTTGTTATTTTTTTCCTAACAAGTTGAGACAGATCTTAATGTAAGAACTTTATTTAATGTAGTTTTGTGTATATTGGAGCAGGGCACATGCATGCCACAAAGCACATACGGAGGTCAGAGGTCAACTTTGTGGTATGAATGCTCTTCTTCCACATTTATGTGGGTCTCGAGGATGGAGGCAGGTTGCCAGGCTTGCACCAAACGTCTTACTGAGCCATCATGCTGGTCCTCACAATTTGAGAAACACTTTACTGTTGATATTTCTGTTGAAATGTTAAAGAGTCCCTTTTACCTATATACCGTACATTCCAAAATATTAACATTGCTTTTTATTATCATTGCTTTACAAAACTTCTCCAAAAACCCTCCAGCTAAGGGTTGATTAAAACTTCAAGATTGTCTTTAAAAGATGTCTTTTTGTTTCTCAAAACAAAGAAAGAAAGAAAGAAAGAAAGAAAGAAAGAAAGAAAGAAAGAAAGAAACATAAAATCCCACCCACAAACCACTTTGTTTATTGCATAGTTGTAAGAAGCCATTTCCCTCACTTTGTGGGGAGATTTCCTTCAGGGCTTAATGTATTTTCCTGTGTTTTTGTATATTCTGTGGTACTTGACCATCAGGCACACTTTCAAGGTACAGAATTTGATATATATTCACTGTATCTACCTTGTTAACTGTGTTGATTAGGTCTTTGTTTTTCCTGTTTATTCTTCGTATGCCAGAAACTGAGCTGGCTAGTTGTGTATTTATGGATGGGCTAGTGGATATATGTGAATGCTAGTCCCAGATACTAAGTCATGTTTTCTTCACTGTGGATTGATCCAGTTGACCTTGTAAAAGCTTCTTCTCCACGTCTGAAGCTTTACAGTTGAACGTTTTTCTTTTTTTCTTTTTAAAAGTGGTTTTATTTATTTACATTCCACCTGCTTCGCTATTCAGATTTCCTCCTATGCCCTTCTCATTTGCATTTACTCCCCTTTTCTCCAGTTAAGTCTCGTTTTCTGATGCTGCGTGGAGACCCTTTCTTTTGGGTAAAGCTCATTTACATGGATTTGCGTGACTGACACTTTGGTTCTTATTTTTGTCGTCTTATTTATGTTCTTTACAACAACAGCCTAAGTCGTTCACGACATGTTCTGTTGGTTTCTCCCCCACTGCTTAGTTTTTCTAGTATTTAGAAAAGATACGGCTTTATTTTAATGGTTCTCTTTACAATTGTATTTTTATTGTAATATCCTCAGTTTCGTAATTCAGAACAGATGGTATTATTTGTAGGACGTGCTGGGTTAATGGATGAGACATCTGTTGGCGGCCGGCCAGGGGAAGGGGTAGAGCTTCTCCTAGAATCTCAAAGCCCTATTAAAGGCTAAGGCTTTTTCCACTGGACAGTTTTAGCTCCTTTGTCAAAGATCAAGTGACCATAGGTGTGTGGGTTCATTTCTGGGTCTTCAGTTCTATTCCATTGATCTTCCTGCCTGTCTCTGTACCAATACCAGGTAGTTTTTATCACTATTGCTCTGTAGTACAGCTTGAGGTCAGGGATGGTGATTCCTCCCGAAGTTCTTTTATTGTTGAGAATAGTTTTCGCTATCCTGGGTTTTTTGTTATTCCATATGAATTTGAGAATTTCCTTTTCTAACTCTGTGAAGAATTGAGTTGGGATTTTAATGGGGATTGCATTGAATCTGTAGATTGCTTTTGGCAAGATGGCCATTTTTATTATATTAATCCTGCCAATCCATGAGCATGGGAGATCTTTCCATCTTCTGAGATCTTCTTCAATTTCTTTCTTCAGAGACTTGAAGTTCTTATCATACAGGTCTTTCACTTTCTTGGTTAGATTCACACCAAGGTATTTTATATTATTTGCAACTATTGTGAAGGGTGCCATTTCCCTAATTTCTTTTTCAGTCTGTTTATCTTTCATATAGAGGAAGGCTACTGATTTGTTTGAGTTGATTTTATAACCAGCCACTTTGCTGAAGTTGTTTATCAGGTTTAGGAGTTCTCTGGTGGAAGTTTGGGGGTCACTTAAGTATACTATCATATCATCTGCAAATAGCGATATTTTGACTTCTTCCTTTCCTATTTGTATCCCTTTGACTTCTTTTTGTTGTCTAATTGCTCTGGCTAAGACTTCCAGTACTATATTGAATAGGTAGGGGGAGAGTGGGCAGCCTTGTCTAGAGAAGGTGGGGAAAAGCCTCGAATACTTGGGCACAGGGGAAAAGTTCCTGAACAGAACTCCAATGGCATATGCTCTAAGATCGAGAATTGACAAATGGGACTTCATAAAATTGCAAAGTTTCTGTAAGGCAAAGGACACTGTCAATAGGACAAAACGACAACCAACAAATTGGGAAAAGATCTTTACCAATCCTTCATCTGATAGAGGGCTAATATCCAATATATACAAAGAACTCAAGAAATTAGACTCCAGACAACCAAATTACCCTATTAAAAAATGGGGTATAGAGCTTAACAAAGAATTTTCAACAGAAGAAACTCGAATGGCCAAGAAGCACCTAAAGAAATGCTTGGCATCCTTAGTCGTCAGGGAAATGCAAATCAAAACAACCCTGAGATTCCATCTCACACCAGTCAGAATGGCTAAGATTAAGAACTCAGGTGATAGTAGATGCTGGCGAGGGTGTGAAGAAAGAGGAACACTCCTCCATTGTTGGTGGGACTGCAAGATGGTGCAACCACTTTGGAAATCAGTCTGGCGGTTCCTCAGAAAATTGGACATAGCATTACCCGAGGATCCAGCTATACCACTCCTAGGCATATACCCAGAAGATGCTCGAACATATAATAAGGACATATGCTCAACTATGTTCATAGCAGCCTTATTTATAATAGCCAGGAGCCGGAAAGAACCCAGATGTCCTTCAACTGAGGAATGGATTCAAAAAATGTGGTATATTTACACAATGGAGTATTACTCAGCTATTAAAAACAATGAATTCGAGAGGTTCCTAGGTAAATGGATGGAACTAGAAATTATCATCCTGAGTGAGGTAAGCCAATCACAAAAGAAGACACATGGTATTCACTCACTGATTATTGGATATTAGCCCAGAACCTTGAAATGCCCAAGATGCAACTCACAGGCCACATGAAGTCCATAAAGGAGGAAGACCAAGTGGGGGTGATTCGGTCCTTCTTAGAAGGAGCAACAAAATACTCAAGGGAGCAAATATGGAGACAAAGCGAGGGACAAAAACTGAAGGAGGGGCCGTCTGAAGACCTTTCCACCTGAGTATCCATCCCATGTGCAGTCACCAAAGGTAGATGCTGATGTGGAAGTCAGGAAGTGCATGCTGATAAGAGCCTGATATGGATGTCTCCTCAGAGGTCTTCAAGAGTCTGACATATTCAGAGGCAGATGCTCACAACTAGCCATTGAACTGATCATGGAGTTCCCAATGGAGGAGTTAGAGTGAAGACTGAAGGAGCTGAAAGGATTTGCGGCACCATGAGGAGAACAATAATACCAACCAACCACAGGTCCCAGGGTCTAAACCACCAGCCTGGGAGCACTTGGAGGGGGATCCAGGGCTTCAACTGAATATGTAAGAGTGGAGGGCCCTGCTGGGCATAGGTGGAAGAAGAGAACCTTGACCTCATGAAGGCTGGATGCCCCAGGGGGTGGGAATTTTGAGGGTGGGGAGGTGGGAGTGGGGGGGAGTAGATAGAGGTTACATCCACAGAGAAGAAGGAGGAGGGGTGAGGGGATTGGGGGTTCCGGGGTGGGTGGGGGATGGGGTAAGGGGACAACATAGGAAATGTAAATAAAACATCCAATAAAAAAAAAGGCTAAGGCTGTCACTATCTCAGTGCACCTGGGAGCCTACCTGTGGTAAGCTTTACTCTCCTTAACAGTGGATGGATGCTACTGGCTTGTTTTGTTTTTTTTTATGCTATGCTCTTTGTCTAGTTTTCTTATACTTTCCTTTGTATGGAAATATATTTCTGTGACTGACTTGTCAACTTTAAATAATGTATATTGATTCCAGCTGTTATAGACTCAGCCATCACGATAGGCACATCTACCTTCTTTCCTGTTCCCTCCCACTTAGTAGGTGGGGCTAACTACATCTCTTCTGCTTTATTGGAAGGAGATGTTTTGTGACTTTCTAGTCTGTGTGTTTGCTATGGCCTTTGTTTTGGCTTTGTTACTTATGTGTCCAGTTTGGCTTTCTTGTCTGCTAATATTATTGTTTTACCTTTAAATTTTAGGAATTCTTCATTACTATGTGTTCTTGGACTTTGTTTGTTGAGATAGGGTCTCAGTCTAGCCCAGCTTGCCTAAAGCTTTTGGAAATCCTCCTGCCTCAGCCTCCCAAGTATTTAGCTTGGTTTTAGATTGTTGTTTTCTACATTGTTTTTTGTTTGTTTGTTTGTTTTTGTTTTTACCTTATGTTTAATAAATTAAAACATAAAATATTTTTAAAATTTCTTAATAGCCTTGATATTTTCCTCATCTACATAAAATACTTAATGCTTCTGCTACAATAAAACATTACATTCCTTGTTACAAATCTGTCTAATTTAGATAAGATAAAATAATAAAAATCTTAAAATATTGGCTATTTGTGATTACTCCATTAAACTTTTTATGCACAAAATATATTCACATTTAAATACTGTTTTGCACACTACTTTTAAGTTTCTTAATAGTTGGGATGAAAGTGTTTTCTTTTTACTGTTTTATTTTTGTTTTCTACATTGCGTATGGCCTTGCTACTCCAAAGCACTATTAACATCTGGGTATCACCTGGGAACTTGTTAGAAATGCCATATCCCAGGCTTGTCCTAAACTGAGTTGTACAAATGAGGAACATTACCTTTCAGTGTTTTCTGGATGCTCTAGTCCTTGGAGTCCACAATGGCTTTGTCTTTTTCTTCTTCCTTTGGATCTCTCATCGCCTACTCATCAGACTCTCCTTTTGCCTCTCCATGCTCTCTCTGCTTCTTTTCGTGTCACTGGAGAAGCTATTTAGGACTCATGGTAAAATTTTCATCATAGAGTACATCAAAGATGGCTGAATACTCTTCGACTCTCCTCTCAGTGAAAGCCAGGGTCTAGGGCTCTTTGCCTTGAGTCTGTGTGACAGCGTTGGAGAATGAATAATGCCTGAGAGAAATGAAACCAGCACCCAGGTCTAAGAAAGCAGCTCTCCCAAGTTCTGCTGGAACCTTGAATTCCCTATGCTACAGGGAGGCTGACTATCCCAACACCACCATGCAGGACAAGCTCCACAGAGAGGCTTTGCGATTACACAGAATGGTGAGGCTTTGGATCTACAGACCACAAGTCCAACAGATGAAAGCTAGCAGGGGATCCTAACTGGAGCCATGTGAGGAGAATCACCCAGCTTGGTTCTGTCTCGTTTCTTGGCCCATAACAATATGAGATACAACTTTTTTAAGGTCATAGCAATGGATAACTGGAATATTCAGTTTTTCTCTGCTCTAAGGAATATATGAAGCTTTTATATATTGCTAAGTCTTGCTTGTTTTCCATATTTCTTGTTTTAATCTTTTTCTTAATGTCATAACACTTTCCCATTTTATTGAGCAACACTGGTAGAACTGAGTTTTCCTGAACCACTGTCCCAAGAGTAGAGAGTCAGAGAGGACTAGCAGGGTCCTGTGTGCTTCGATGTGGCTATACAAGGAGTTGAAGGTAGGGAGATGATTTAAGTTGGTAAACGTATCACAGTCTTGTTAGGCTTTGGCCAAGTGGTAGACTTCAAAACTTTCTCAGGAAGATGTGTTCAGTTGGTAAACAGAAACCAAGGAACCAAAGTAAACAGATGCATCGAGACAACAGTAAGTAAATGTTCCTGCTAGAGAACAGGAAGTAAGTGCTCCTGCTAGAGAACAGTGAGTGCTCCCGCTACAGAACAGTGAGTGCTCCTGCTAGAAAAGCAAGTGCTCCTGCTAGAGAACTTTGAGTGCTCCAGCTAGAGAACAGTGAGTGCTCCTGCTTGGAGAATGTCCAGCAAGGAAGACAGATCTCCCATTGACTTAGCTACCCCATCCCTCATCCCAACAACACTTGCAGTTCTCCTTCCTCTGCGGTTTTCATCTTCTTTCCTCTGGAACAGTTTCAGAGTTTGTTGTGTCTTGTTCTCCCTCTAAATTTTCTATGCAATATAATTCCTGGGCAGGGATGGTTTATTTGCTTATTTTTATAGATCATTTTTATTTTCCAAATATTTCTTCTGTCCCAGCTCCCTCCTTTTCCCTTGCCCCTTTCTCCTCCCTTCTTATCCCCTCCCCTCCTTAATTCTTTTATTTTTGTTTGTTTAAAAATATATTTTTGTCTTTAAGTGTCAATTTTGGTAGATTTAATAATATTTTCCATCAACACTTGCCTTGGCCTTTATTGTTGCCAGGGAGTAGTTTGTTCTTGAGCTGAGTGACCATCCTTTGTTGCTTACAGGCAGCCTTTCCTTTCTTATTACGACAAGACATTTTTTTTTCTCTCTCCCTCTCTTATTCTCTCTCTCTCTCTGGTTTTTGGTTCTTCTATCTGATGGCATGGTCCACTTGCCCCACAACAACTCCTTTTTGTTTTTACAAAGGAGAGGTGTCATTGGAATGACTGTCTCCTATGTTGGGAATAGTTTGGTCTCGAACAAAAACCTGATTAGTAGTGATCTTTTTAATGCTGCTCATCTGCTGATTTAGAAATTGGGTGAGTCGGGGGGCCAGGAGAAGCAGGGCTCCAATGGCTAGTATGAGGCCAAGGAGCGGGAGAAGCCAAGCTACCAAGGGGTTTGAGTACCGTGGGGTAGAGGTGATGGGAGCATAGCATGTGCAGAGATATTGCCAGAGATCTTTGAGCATTTGTATGTCTTGTTCTACCAGCATGGATTTATTGACATAGAAGCAATCTTCCTCCCCAAACAAAACACAAGTCCTTCCCTGTTCAGTAGGCAGTAAGTCCAGTGCCCTCCAATTTTGGACAACTGCTAAGAAGGTTATCTGGTGTTGAAGGGACTCAAGGCTGTCTGCAGTGAAAGCCATTGCCTGGTTAAGTTTGTCATAGAAGTCACTGGACAAATGGTGTGTTTGGATGAAGGTTGCTCCAGCAGTTCCTGTTGTGCCCAATGAGACAGCGAGATCCAGTCTGATGAGCAAAGGATGAAGATCTCTCTCTTCTTCTAGTTTCCTCCCAGCTATAAGGTGAGTTCTTCAGGTTTGTAGAGATACATCTGAGGAAAAAATCATTACGGGGGTGTCGAAACTTTGAAAAGGAGGGGGTTAAGGCAGGAACTGGTAGTGCCTTTGCACCAGAGAAGAGCCAGAGGGTTAACACATATTGGTTTGGTGATGGTGATGTAATAGGAACATGTAGAATAGGGTCTTGAGGAAGGTCCTAGGGAACGGGGAGGGGTAGATTGAAGAAAGGAATGTCTTGTGATTTTTGTGTGGGTAAAAATCTGTGGGGTTCATGAAGGGAAATGTTAATGGAAACAGCCACTGGTAGTGGCCAGAAAAGGGAAGGACAGGAAAAGCAATGGGAGGAGTTGGGGTGGGTGGTTAAGGGAATAAAGTCAACCTCATATTGGATGTATTGTAGCCAGGAGAGTGTAGCTTGGAGCTCCTTCTGAGATTGATTTTCCTGTGGAGAATATTAACATGGGTGAAGACCAATTTGGAGGCAGATCAAGCTGGCAGGGGACATGTAGGTAGGCTATGGGGTATGTGGCATAGCCATTAGGATAGAGCTTACCCATGACTCCCATTCGCCAACATTCATCCCAGGGTTTGCTGAAGGAAAGCTGAAAATGAGTTTTAAGTTTGGCAAGCATGGTGCAGCCGCAGCGGGTGGATTCAATTCTGCAACTCTAATATCTGCAACTTCCATATGTGGAGGCCTCCTGGAGACATTCACCAGTGTTTCAGTAAGGAAAGCAGAGGACAGGACTGGGGGTAATGGAGATGGAATCAGGGTATAGAGGGATCTCAATCTGACATCCTTCAAGTGAGCGATCCTGGGTTCCTATGATTTTGTTGTGTCCATTGTAGGTCTTTCTAGCAAAGAATCTCCAGTGGTGAGCATTGAGAAGGCTAGAAGTAGCAGAGTTAGTATGAAGAATGAAAAAACAGCCATGAGAATAGAGGAGAAGGGAGCTTGTGGAAGACATATGGTCTTGGCTGCAGTCACTAGGTCATGGGTGTCCTTCCAGGAGATCCTGTTGTTCCTTTGGGGTTGTGTCTCCTCTATCTCCTCTGCCTCCTTTGTCCTTGATCTGTTAGTGAGAGGCTGGCCATCTTTTTGGTTGGTGGGGTAGTGTTGAACATTTTTGGCTGGAACTCAGATAGACCTAGGCTGGGCCTGTGGGAAAACACAAGCAAAACCCCTTTCAGTTGTAAGGAGTGGGTCTGGTCCTTTCCAAATCCTATCCAAAGGATTGTACATTGTAGGGCATGTAGGACCTTGTTACCAGACTTGCAAAAGAATGTTAAGGGTGAATGAGCTCAAATCCTGAGTATCTCATAATTGAGAACTACAGAAGAGAAGCCATTCCCTACACGTTCTACCTGTTCTGGAAAAGGTAACCATGCCATGCCACTGAGGACCATGGAATTGATCCTGGTAGATGGCCAGGGTCCTGTAAGTTGAGTCTATTATTACTTTACTTGCCAATGTTTGTAGATTTTATTTTGGCATGGCCCTTGACCCTCCAAATACCATACTTTGTATGTAGTAGGTACTTTCTTTATATGACTAAGTCTCAAGTCATTCTTTTGTTGGGAAGAGATATCATTACAAGTCCAATAATCGGTTTAAAAATGATAGCAAGAGGAAACATTTACTGAGAACTCAGCATGCCTCAGACACTGTTAGTCAGTCATTGTTTGTGAACACATTTGATCCTCATAACTTCCCTTTAAAACTTCTTGTATCTATTTTATGGATGGAAAATTGCTACAACCGAGGGTGACTCCTTCGTTTGGGCTCCGCAGCCGTGGTGGGTAGCCGTCTGTGAGCTTAGCCATAGGCATACCTGGAGACTCAGCAGCCCACTGTACAGTTTTCTTCTCGGAATCCTGTAGACACCAAGGTCTAGCATTTCAGCTCAGGTGGTTCTGAATAAGATGCCTTGTCTTCAGTAAGAACCGTTTAAAAAATGTAAAAAATGCTGAAATAATGGGTTCTTTGCCTTCAGACACATCTACCAGACAACCTTTATGATATTACCCCTATACTTAGGGGAAAATATAAATTATGCAGTAATTTAAAAAGATAGGGTCACCTGTCCCTGTTTGACGTAGTACTGAGTAAGACATTTTTGGAGCTTGTTTTCAAAACAAAGGAATTTGAGCTGAAGAAGTTCCTTTCATTTAAAAAAAAATCAGGCAGAAACCATCAAATGGGACCTTATAAAATAAATTTTAAAAAATCCTCAGGAAAGCATCCTTAATAATTTGTACAGTTAAAAACAAAATGAGTCAAAATTTAACCCAAAAGACGGGAGGTTTGGAAAGAATTAATTTAGGAACTACCTACTAGACCTGGGTTAGAGGTTGTGAATTATATTTTTTGGTTTACTCTAAAACTGACTTGTGCGACCACAGCCTGTGTGGGATAAGGGTCCATGTTTTGAAACATGTCTTTGCCAGCCACACAATGAAATAAAGAGAACAATAAACAAAGGAGAGCCTTTCAAAGGCTGCCTTCATTTACATTCCGAGATTACTGGCAGCATCTCTCTGGTGAAATAGCCTTGCTTTACCCGACTGTCCAAAAGCACAATCAGGTGCTATCAGGAGCTTTTGCCCCAGCAAACTGCATGGAGAATATCTGAATGCTGCCAAGACTATAGGTGCCTGTTTCAAGTTGTCATAGAATATGCTATAACATGTCATAAATAAAGAAGGTGTATTTACAAATCTGACATCGAAAATGTGTTCCTAAATATCTTATGTGTTCCCCGGCCATGTCAACACAGAAATAATGTTTAGTATTTGTTTATTTTTACTGGACCACCCCATGAACCTGGGGAAACATGTTAGAAAAAAAATTATAGCTACGCCAACTATTCTGGGAGATACACGAGCCCTCCATGTTTATCAGGTTGAGGGCACTGTATTTTGATGTCAATAAGCAATTTTTCCAGCCCGGTCTCCTGCCCGACCCTTTTAATCCATCAATATATTATTAGAGATAAAGTTGGTGGATGCCTGCTGCAGTTAGAAGATAAATGACATCTCTGAAGTCAGGCATTAAAGACTAGATTAAGGCCTTGTGACACCGTTTTCAGTGCTCATCTGTGCACTTCTGTTCAACCTATCACACTGAGTGACAAGAAAGAAAAATAATGAACTGGGCCAGGGGAAGAAGAAGAAAAAAAAGGCAGAAAAAGAGAGAGATTTTTTCCCCCCTAACACACAAACTACATCAGTTCACACTCGGGATTAGACTGCATTTAAAGAAAGGAAGAAAGAAAAGAGAACGGGGGATTGGGGAAGCCAGGGAAGGGCTGCTCTATAAAGATGAGGATAGGCAGGCACAGGGGACATTAGAGACACGAATTCCATTTCTGCCTGGCTGCTGTTGCTTTTGGTCTTCCCACCTGCCTCCTAGCCTCCTCCATCCCCAAGGTTCCCAGTTGGCTTCCAGTTGCTCTAGGGACTTGCTCTATCCCTGAGGTGGGAGCGCCTGTATAAATCTTGTTAAGAGGCAGCACTTGTTTCTCAATCTTGGTGAATCGTGCTCCTCCATCCTTGCCAAATGATTTCCTTCAAGCTGCCATCCTTGGTGTAGTGGGAGATACCAGAGGCTTTTTATAACTCTGCTTCTGGTAGTGATTTGAATATGTCTCCTCCGATGACAAATACAAACTCTGAACTGTTTCTTTCTTTCTTTCTTTCTTTCTTTTTTTCTCCCTTCAGTTCTGTGAAAAACAGCAACCACAGATGATCTGTATGATAGAAATGAGAACATGGAGGGACATTGATATAGGGAGAGGGCAGGAACCTAGAAGTCTGTGGGCAGGGGCCTTGGGGTCTTGTGTAAACCCTGCTGTCTCAATGTTCATTCTCCATCATTCATTTAGAAGTCAAGCTGTCCTCTCATTTCTTACTACGCTTGTAAGAACACAGGCAGCACTTCCTCATTGACTTCTTTGCTACTAACAGATCAGCAGTCCTCATATCAGCCCCAGTTCAGGAGATACTTCTGCGCATTGTGATATTTGCGGCATTTTTCACAGTGAACATCTTGTAGAAGATCTTCTTTTGATATCTGATAACTGGTTGATAATTTACATATAAGGATCCTTGGCCTCAACCTCAATCTGAGCTCTCTCTAGCCTTGGCTGACTGTATCGTAGAGGATTCTGCCATGATATATGTCCATCATCCAGGGTCCAACATCTGGCTTCCTGCTCAGCTTCTCTTGCTGAGCTCATTGCTCTCCCTTCCCTTTCAGTCTTGCCATGCATATCCTTTGTTCACTCCTTCATTGCCACTTTCTTCAGACCCAAATCAAGTTCCTGTTGTCTCAAGATTTACCTCTTGATTTATTTCTTTTTTTTCTGTCCTTCAAATCATAATTTTTCTCATCCACAGGTTGATTTCAGGATGACATTCTCAGGTTTAAAAATATTTTCTGGTTTTCTAAAGTAAATTTGAATTTTTAGATATTAACTATTTTAAAGTCATTAAAACCCCATTGTGATCCAAATACCTTTCTGGTCCCCCTTTTCTCCTATGAAATCTAGGCATCAACAAAGTAACTGACTTTCTTTGGACATGGTTATTGTTTGTTTATGTCTATTCTTTTGCTATCACTCTTCATGGTTTAATAGTTGCTTCCAGGCACCTCTACTTGTCCAAGCAATGGCCTCTGGCTCACCATTTCTCATTGCCAAATATTCCTTCAGCTAGACAAATCTGATTTTAGTCTCATGTTGGCTGTAGACACTTGGCTATAGAACACACTTGACTATAGACATCAAAACCTAATTTGGATCAAAAGTCAACTAATTAGAAGGCGTTGGCAATCATAGAAAAGGCAAGAGCTAAAGGAATCCAAACAGAGGTAATAGAGGACTACAGTAAAAATGTATTTCCTGGACACAACAGGATGGTTGTACATGTGAACTGACAACAGCTGGGATTACATACCTAAGACCTACACAGGTTCAAAGCAGACCAAAATCTCAGCAGGAGTGGGGAAGAGATAAGAGGTCCCACCTCTAGCTGAGGAGCTATTGGGAATTGGTAACTGCCTGGAGAGGAGAGGAGAGGAGGGGAGGGGAGGGGAGGGGAGGGGAGAGGGAGTTTTCTTCAAGGATATGACAGGGGAGAGGCTATCCATGCTCCAGTAGACAGAGGGTCATCACTTAGGCATATAATGGCAACAGTAAGTTGACACCATGGGTTTAAAACAAACAAACAAACAAACAAACAAACAGAACACATGGAATTGGGAGGAATGGTAGCTGTAGGAGAGGAGTTGGAGGGAGAGAATGGGGGATAGATTTGATCAAAGCATTATATGTATGCATGAAATTATCATCCAAGAAGAAAAAAGAAACTTCTGTGTCAAAGGTGGGGTTGTGGGATGGGTGAGAACATTGCTCACAGTTCTGGGCTCATATTTTCCTACCAGAGACACATTGATACAGGGCTCTCTGACCAGAAGAAGAAAAAGCCTGATGAAGACCTTTGATTAAAATAGTAGTTACCAGATACCTTCTCCTAGGCTCGTGAGTGAAGCTTGTTATGGGGAGAGAAATATTATGATTGGCCCAGCTTCAGCACTTACCTCCCGGTTGGGCCAGAGAAGTTGTTGCTGATTGCAGAAATGGCCATGTTTTCACTATTCCTGGTTTTAGTGTTTCTCCAGTAGGAGGTGAAATCTGTTTCCTCACCCTTGAATTTGGGTTGGCAGTGGCCTTCATTTTGGAGTAGATACAATGCAGCACACATGGCATCTTTCCAGTTCTAAGCGCTTCCCCTCCCCCCACTTGAAAGCCCATCTTGTTCTTCAAGATGTTTTTCACCAATGTGTCAACAAATTTGGGTTTGTTTGTTCCATACTGAGAGATGTGTGACCCAGTCTTTCTTTGCCACCCCCACTGACAACCAGTCAAGTGACGAAACACAAGAAGCAGAGTTGAACAGTGATTTGTCAGTGTCATCCATGTGTCCAGATTGGGACCCAAAGAACCACCTGGGTAAGATCAGGCTGTGTTACCGACCCATGATTACAGAAACCACGGATGCTTTACACCACTGCTCTCTCGTTGTTTCATTACACAAAAATCTAAACAACACAAAGGCAAAATCCATTCAACAGCTGCTCCCCTTTCAAGCATAAAACCTAGAGAGGAAAACGATTTCCCAGAAACAGAAAGGCTTTTGGGAAAGCCATGAAGGGCAGGAGCACTTCTGGGTGCTTAACATGATGCTACTGAATTCTTTGTTCTCTTTAGCTAGGCAGTGGCCCCCTAGAGTCGAGCCTGATCTGTGTTATCTTCTTAGTACTTAGTGGAGGCTCCTAGTGAATGTTAGATGAAGGACTACATGGGATGTTGTTCTCAATAATTCTAATTTGTGTATGTATTAGCCTTCAGAATTTTATCCCTGACTTACCTACTAAGGATATTCTTTAAAAAAAAAGATCTTTGCATGTTACATAAAAATGCAAATCTGATGCCACGCCTCAGGAAGACTTTTGATAAAATTTCAGGGCTAGGCAGGATCGCTGCGCTTAAAGGTAATATTGTAGCTGTGCACACACACTTTTTATCTGTCTTCTCCAGCAGAAATTCCAGCACATGGTTGGCTAGATCTGTTGCTTTTGGGCCCAACGTGAGACTGGCTGTACATTATACTGTAGCAGAATAAAGCAGCTCATCTCACGGTGGCCAGGAAGCAAAAGAGGAGAATCAGGAACACGATATGCTCTTCAAAGGCATAGGAAATAGGAGAGCCATTTCCTTCACTTCAGCTTGCCTTCATCAGTGCCTTCAGTTATAAAGTCGCCAATAGATTAATCCAGTGTTGAAGTCAGCACTCTCCTGATCCAGTCACCTCTCAATTGCTCTGCCAGCTGCAGACTGAACTTTCAACATATGATAGATATTTTAAAATTAATTAGTTAATTATTTTTTATTCACTTTCCATTCCTCTCATGCCCCTCCTTCTGATAAACCCCCTCAACCTTTCCATCTTTCTCCCTCTCATTTTCCTCTGAGAGGGTGGAGGGCTCCCCTGAGTAGCCCCCAACCTTGGCACATCAAGTCTCTGTGGGGCTAAGCTCATCCTTTCCCACTGAGGCCAGACAAGGCAGCACAGCCAGAAGAACATATTCACAGTCAACAGCTTTTGGGACAGCCCCTACTTCAGTTGTTTGGGGCCCACAAGAAGACCAAGCTGCACATCTGGTATATATGTGCAGTGGGGTGGGGCACACACTAGGTCTAGCCCTTGTATGTTCTTTGGTTGGTGGTTCAGTCTCTGACAGCCCCAAGGGTTCAGGTTAGCTGATTCTGTTGGTCTTCGTGTGAAGTTCCTATTTCCTTCAGGGTCCTTATTCCTTCCCACAACTCTTCCATAAGAGTCCCCAAGCTCCATTCACATTTGGCTGTGGGTCTGCATCCCTCTGAGTCATCTGTTATTTGAAGCTTTTCAGAGGACAGCCATGTTAGACTCCTGTCTGCAGTCATAACAATATCATTAACAGTGTCAGGGATTGGTACTTCACTGTGGGATGGGTCTCAAGTCAGGCTGGTTATTAGTTGGCCATTCCCTCAGTCTCTGCTCCATCCTCTGTCCCTGTATGTCTTGTAGACATGGTAAATTTTGAGTCAAAAGACAGGAGTGGGGTGGTAGCGGGTATCTTGAGGACATGACAGAGACCTGGGATAGGGGAGTTTCCTGAGAATCAATGGGGGTGACCATAGCTGTGTCTCACAGAATTGGGGATATGGAACCTCAAGAGGCCACTTCCTATAGCCAGGCAGGAACCCCAGTGGAGTGATAGGGAGACCAATGTCCACTATTTTGGGGACATTTTATATCCAAACTATAGGCGAAATCCTTAAGGATGAGCATCCAATATAGTCCCAGGTACCCATGTTGCTATTGTTGCCTCACTAACAAGAGACATCATTGCACTTTGGAAGCTTTATCACCCCACAGGGACCATAGGTTTTGATCTTCTGGAAATGATCTGGTGTAAAGAGCACTTCCCCTCTTTGCCTGGCCTGTGGCAGTGGCTCTGAGACTCACAGAAAGGCCTTTAAATTTGTGATGTGCTTTCTATATTCCTAGTAAAAATTTCATTTTTTTCCAACATCCATGGAGAAAAAGAGTAGGAAGAGGCAACTAGAACGAAGCTTTGGGTGAGTCTTGAGCTACAGTGCTGTCCTGTTCCCATGGTAGCACCATAGACCACTCCTCTCTGATAATAATGGACCCAGAACTTACTGAGCTATGAACTGCAGCACACACCCGAAGTTCCAGAACCTGAGAGTCTGGAAGTAGGAGGACCATCATATTTCAAGGCTGGCCCAGTCTACATACTGAGTTTGAGGCCATCCTGGGCTTCAAAGTCTTTGTCTCAAGAAAGTAAACACAAAAACAATACCAAGAAAAACAAAAACAAAAAAAACTAACCTCAAACCACCCCTACATCAAAACCAAAGCAAAAAATAAAAACAAAACCACAAACAAATAAACAAAAAGTAAAGCAGATCAACAAGAATAATGCATTGAATATTGGAGGGCTTAAGGTAGACAGCATAGGTCTTGCCTCCCCATCACAGCAGGCGGGGCAAGCAAAAAGATCGAAACTTAGTGATGGCTGTGAGCGTGTCACAGAAATCTCAGATCTGTAGATCCCTTTTGATAGCTCACAGTTACCATAGCCCTCTGAGAATGTGACAAACATGGATTCCTTTGTTCCAGCCAAGCACACATGGCTTGATTCAGGAACTAAGAGTAAGTTAGCCTCTTGTGTCTCACTGATGAGATGGGAGAAAGAAGCTTGCCCCCTCCAAGCATCCAAGTGGCCCTCATGGCAATGATAAGAGCTGGGCCCTGTGTACAACCCTGCACCAATGGCAGTGCTATTCAGATGCCTTCAGACCTTCCTGACAGATTTGCCTGATGTGTCCACACCCCAGATACTTCCATGGTTTTTCTGTTCTGCGAGGGGTGCACTCTAGAGGCTGAGTTGGGGTAGATCCACGCACAGTTGGAATCACTCCAAGTTGTTTTCTTGACAGAGGTAATTGTAAGAATTTGGGACCAAAGTTAGAGGCAGCCTCTGTCAAAAAGGGCAGGAGAGACCCCTGCAGGATGGAAGGGGAGCCAATCTCACCGATTCTTCCACAGGCAAGGCTATAACAGAGGGTGTTTAGCCCTTCAGCTCTGTCAGTTCCCAGGTGAACCGGAGAACGTCTTCTGTGTAAAGAACGGGATGCTGACAGCTTTGTGAGTTTGTTGTGAGGATTAGAGAAAGCCCCAGTGTCTTCATAGTACAAACAACACGTTATTAAGAAGTATCATTTTTCTTTGCTTTGCTCTTTTTGTTCCCCGAAACAGAACCCAATTCAACCAGTGCACATTTATTGAGGCTCTACTGGAATAATACTCTCTGGAATTGGGAATGTATGAAATCACTTCCGCTGCTGCTAAAATAGAGTATAGGAGCTCAGATCCTTTGTTCTTAGAAGCCCAGGCTTTGTAAAATCAGAAGCGGGACTAGGTCTCTGCAGGAAGACATAGTTAGAGGAACCATTCTATTTCTAGGACCAAGGGGAACAGTCAAGCATCTAGCACCATCAGACAGCTCTCTGCTTTCCATTACGGGGCTCCAGTAACAGATCAATCCATAGCTGTCTTTTTTTTTTTTTTTAAATCTGCATGACTAAGAGCTCAGTCTTGATGACCTTGTGGGTAGGAATACTAGGTAATTTGCATAAATACTCATCAACAGGTAACTAAGAATGTCTGAAAAGTATACCATTTTCTCAGTTCTCTGGATGCTGATATGCCCATGTATGCCCTCCACGCAGTTTCGTATTCCCTCTGGGCTGGACCTCTCTGGTTTGGCTGTGGTGAGACACATCAAACATCCCCTCAGCCTCCCTGGCTGACAGCCTCCTTCTCCTCCCTGCGCCTTCATCATCTCTGTCTCCTTTTGAAGATTCTTTTTTCAACTCTCTCTTTTTCAAAAGATTACTTTGTCACAATTATTTTTTAAAAAAGGTTTTGCGCCTGTAGGAAATATTAATAGACTATTATGAGGTCCTACAACTAATTTTTCCACACATATCATCTGTCTTTGCATGGTTATTAAACTTCAACAATATTTCATGCAATGCTTCCCTGCTAAATTAATTTGGACCCTTCTTTTCTAGCTTCTTCTTTTCTGTCCACAAGCTTTAAAATTAAATTGAATCTTCATAATTATAGCTTTTTGTTGTTCTTCCGCATATCTTTCTTCTTTTTTTCATTTTCTCTATCAAAGGAGCAATAAAGACATAAAGAAGCAACATTAGAATCCTGAAATGCCCAAATGGTCTGGAATTGGGTGGGTTTGAAGTTGAGAATCTTTGAGGGAGGAGGGGGGAGGGTGAAGACATTCAGACCTGGAATTTATATAAATTGGCCCTGATTTATCCCAGAGCACTGAAAACAGATGAGAATTGTTTTCACAATTGGGAGACTTTCATAGTTGCTCTAGTTCCTTATTTGTTTCAAGTCACCATCTCACTGTTTAAAAATTAAATGCTCTGTCTTTCTCTATACACCTGTATACATGCATGCACACACATACATGCATACATACGTACATACATATGCACAACACACACACACACACACACACACACACACACACACACACAATTCCACTTGTTGCCAAATTTTTGTAAAATAACCTGTAAGACATTTCTCTTAGGTGTCCAGGAATCTTCACTGTTCTGTATACCTTCAAACTGGTGGGGGTTGGGCATGAAGCTTTTTGTGCTGAGTGTTGACACAGTCAGGGGTCAAGCACCAACCAAAGGAATACTACTAATTAGAGCCAGCGATGTGGCTGTACTGGAAGTCACTGAGAGTCAGAGGCAAAAGCAAGTTAAAGTTCCTTAGGAACCGTGGTGTCTCAAATACAAACCTGAAGCCCTCCAGACCTCTTGTTCTCTCTTTGATTTTGCTTCTGATCCTAACATTGTTTTACTAGTTCTATCACAAAAGAGAGGACATGGCCACCCTGGTGGTCCAACTAGTCTATCTGATTGACCCAGCTCCCTGATGCCCAGTACTACCACAGTTAGGGCTCACAGGGACTGGCAAAATGGCCCAGTGATAAAGAACACTGGCTGCTCTTGCAGAAGACCTGGTGTCCCTTTCCAGCACCTGTATGGTGATTCACAACCATCTGTAACTCCAGTCCTGGGGCATCCTGGGGCATTCTCAGTAAGAATCAGGCATGTATGTGGTACACAGACATCCAAGTAAGCAAAATATTTATGCACATTAAATATATTAAATAAGTGAATAATAATAAATAAATAATTTATTCATAAATGAATGGATGAATGTATGTTTCCAGTTACTTGGTAAAACTAATTAAAAAATAAATAAATAGAAGACTAGTATCCATGATTAGCTTTTCTTCAGTTCTAAGATGGGCAGAGCCCACCATTTTCCTGAGTCCATCCTATCAGTCCATGTGTGAAATTTCGAAAGATTCAGGACAGGGCTTGGTGTTCCTTTTCTTTCCATTTTCCCAGCCCAAACACTGTATTTTTCTGTTAAGTTTTACAAGGGAGCTGGATATCAGCAGAACTGGTGCTGGCATAGCTATCAATCAAGGTGCTTGGCACTCATCAAATACTGTACAGTAAACAGATGTGCTTTCCCAATACATCTATTCTACCTCAATAAGGCTGTTTTCAAACAGGCCCTATGACTCCTATTGTCACTGCTCCCCTGGGCTCCCTGTAGCAAGGACAGAAAGGCAGGCCAGGGTCTCAGTGTTCCCTGCCATAATGTAAAAATATAGCCGGCCTCTTCGTTCCATGAAAGAAAGACCACACATCCAAATGGAATCCGGTGTTAGAGTTGGACAGAGACTAAACTCTAAATTGGGGAGTGGGGTGTGTGTGTGTGCATGTGTGTGTGCAGAAACATGTTCTGTTCCATTGGAATTCTGTTCCCCAGACCATTGTCCTGTTCTCTTCTCACTGTGGTTTACTGAGTTTTATCCATATGATAAATCAGGATAACATCAAGAAATGCTTCTCCATAGTGTGATCAAATATTTAACAAACATTTGATTCACTAAGAAACTGAATTTGAATGCAGGTTTTTGAAAGTTTTCCATACTCGCGGAGCAAGATTAACTTTCCAGATCACAGAAAAAGAAGTTAGGGACGACCCAGCCCATTATTCCCACAGCAGAAGCTGGAGCCCAAGGGTGTTGGCTAGAGTTCCCATTCCGAGGCTGAATGCTGTTGTACACTGCTGTCCTGTGCAGTGATATTTGTTTTCATTAACTCATCTCACGGGGTGGGGGTGGGGTGAATCATAATGCTGTTTTATTTCTAAAACTATGGAATTCGTCATTCTTACTAATTCAGCCTTAGCAGTTTCATATTAGTAAAACACTAATTATTGAAAACTATTGTAGCACATATACAGTTGCCAAAGAAATGAAACACTTTTTTAAAAATAGAAGTTAGTTCTGAACAATTGCAAAATGAGCTTTGTAATGCTTTACTCTCAAGAGAACTCAGAAAAACTTTAAATTATCCAGTGAGCTTTTTTCTTATGCTTGTGGATCGCATATGGCTGTAATTGTCTTTGCTTCATCAATGAACAGAGTAATTCTTAAAGCAGTTTGCTATCCCTATGGAGATGGCTACTCTGTAGACAGACAGTGGGCCATCTAGGAGCTGTTTCTACAACTTCATTAACCCAGCAAGGACCATGAGGTAGCCATAAAACAGGGTGTCTGGATGATTGATCCTCAGATCTAGGAGGAGGAGGGGCCCAACCCTGTGCCCATCTGGTTGGTTGTGCTTTATGGTGGGAATCAGAGGTCTAGGTGTGGGCAAAGAGTTTAGTATAGTGAAAGGTCAGTAGGGAAATCAATTACCAACAAATTGTTAACCCATCTTCAATCCAAATCAACATGTTTAAAAAATTAATCATTTTGATGCGATGGACCAGAATCAGGTGCCTCTTATGGCTTGTGTGGAAATTTACCCTGGAAGAGATCCTAGGCCCTACCCCTAAGAAAGTCATGTCCCCCCACACTAGGCCCTAAGCCAGCTGAACTGAGGCGGTAGTGTGCTAAATAACACCATCTAATACTTCCATCTATTGAGTCTTTTGACTATGCTATTTCATTTAACAAAGACATGAGTCAGTATGGGGGAAAGATAAGAAAACACATATCCCATAGTTCATTAATTCATTTAGAGAATGTTCATAGTCTGCCACTTCCCTCTCACCACTGTAGTACCTGTAGCAAGTGTTGAAGACGTACAGAGAAATAAGGCAGAGCTGATGTTCAGCAGGAAAATGTGCTGCCAATCACAAAACACAGGTTTAGACACTGGGCAATGGATAATTCTGATGGGAGACTTCAGCGAGGGGCTCATTTGTGTAGAAATTCAGCCTGCTTTGCAGGAGCTGTGAGTATTGGGGAGGCCAAGTGTCCCATGAAACAGAGCAGTATCCTGTATATACGAGGGTTTCTGGAGGACACCACCGACAACTCTCTGGGATCACACAGGAGGATCTGGAGGCTGGGTGAAAAGATAGGTCGAGTTATAGCTAGAATTTGAAAGCCCCCAGAAGGCTCATGTTTTGTGTGCTTGGTCCCAGCTGGTGGCACTATTTCGGGTTATTCCGGAAACTGCAGGAGGCACAGCTCGTTTGGAGGAAGTAGATCATGGGAAAGGGTGTTAGGGGTATGTTATTTCTGGCTGCTTCCAGTTTTATTCCCTGGTTCAGGGTCCACTGTGATGTGAATGGTCTCTGCTAAAACGGTCAAACAGTAATGGGCTGAGCAGCTTGGACACACCCACTCTCCACATCAGGTTGTACTGAAACCTTTGAAACCATTAGACAAAGCCCCCAGTTGCTTCTGGGAGATATCACAGTGTTGCAGTCACTCAAAGATAACAAACACAGGGTAGTTGAAGATAAAGAGCATTTAAAAATCCTCATAGTGCAGCAAGTAGCTCCTACTCTCTCTACCCACACTGGTCTTCCTGACTTGCACTGCCTCCCCTCTTCCCTTCTCCTTTTCTGTCATTCTCCCTCATGACCCCAAGTAAAAGCCTATAAGGTTCAACTTCAGTTGTGGGAACAGCCAGTACTTGTACAGTCCACACTGTGTACCACTCTAAGCTCCTGCAGACATAAAAGAATCTGCGCAACTCAGTGAGACAGGCAGACGGCATTCTTACCCCCATACTATACACTGGATAACTGAGATCCAAGGGTGTGACTTGTCCCAGTCACAGACAAGTGAAGAGAAGAGACGAGGCTTTGTAAACACACAACTAGGTTTGCTATTCATTTTCAACTAAATCTAAACATTAGCCTATAGTCTGGCTGCAGCCTCTGGCCCTCCCTTCCATTACTGGTAACAGTCACCTCGCTTCCTAGCCAGCAAGCTGAGTTATTTAACGGCCCCTAACTTCCTACCTCTCTGCCTTGGATTCTTTTTCTTCCACCTGGAATGCCTCCTCCTTTATGTCCCTGGATCTGCTTGTACTTACTAGCCACTGAAATGCCACCTCCTCTGTAAAGACTGCCTCAATTCCTGAGCTGTGAAGAGGCTTTTCTTCCTTTGAATGAATATTCCTGATATCCTAAAATTCACCATATATCTTGGCACCTAAGGCAGACCTGCTTTATTCTCACTGCTCTATAAGCTTCAGGAAGTCCTGTCTTCCCTTTGGCAGCCCCCACAGCTACCTGAACCAGCTCCTACTGAGATTCTCATCTCATCAGTCCTGCACACACTGGTACTTAGGGCTAACAAGCAGGGTGGTTGGATGGCCTAGGTCACTGGTGGGTATTTATGACACCAGCTCGTTCTCTAGACAGGACAGTGTGGCCTTGTGTTTAAAAGAGTATCAGACGTACTGGGTTAGAGAGGCATCTACTTGCTGACTTGTAATCCTGAGGAAAACTAGCCACTGGGGACTTTCCTCTGCAGAGCGGTCAGCTCTCACTCATTGTTATTATTGGGGCTGAATGAGTATTAGGATTATTAGGATTGAATGAGTAATCATGTAAAGACTCGTTTGGATTTCAATAATAGTGCTCTCCAACTGAAAGCCCATGTGGTAGGGTACCCACTAGTCGGGCTCTTACCCACGCCTACCAAGTGTTAACTGTTTTTGTTCATAAATCCGTTCTGTAACAGTTGTGCTTAATAATGTCAGCATGCAAGTGAATTAAGTGTTACATAAACTGGTGATAAGTGTGAAAAGAGGAATTGTAGCTTCTTTGAACATTAAATTAAATGCTTTGGATGTGCTAAAGGTGAACCACTGTTGAATTGGATATTAACAAAATCATTCAAAAAGACTGGAGTAAAATCATAAACATCTAGAACATTTCTGCAAGTAGATTGCTTTAAAAGTCACTGTAAGTAACCCAGACAAGGGCCAGAGGCCTGCTTGCTGCCATGTGGTAGGGCTGGGGAAGACAGCCAGAGGCTCACCCATACCAGTCAGGCTCTCTAAAATGAGCTAGCATGTGGTGGAGAGATGGGAGAGAAAGAGAAAGTCTGTGTGCTATGAAAGAGGGAGAACTGGAGATGCACTGGAGGGAGGAACAGCCTGAGGTGAACAGCCTGAGATGCCACCTTAGGCCATGGTAGGGTCCTGACCTGTGCAGCCACTGAAGGCCATTTCTTTTCTAGGTCTGTGGCTCTGCAGCAGCAGGGATTTATTGATGTCCATGGCCTATTGTACCACCAAAGGCCATGCAGATGTCTGTGATCTGGGCTGTCACCTGGGGCCATGCTGATGTTTGAGGGATGCGTTAGGCTGGCCATGTCCCATGCCCAGACAGTACAGGAGAGCTGGCTCTGGGGGCATGGGTGTGGGTGAGCAACTCAGCTACTCCTCAGCCTCAGATCCAGGGCTTTGAGTTGGCCCACCTCAACATCTACCCCATCTATGAACTGTTGGAGCATGTAAAGGGGCCAGTCCTGCAGATTCAAAGCTGCAGGATCTCCACGACACAGGGGAAACAGCAGGATATATGACAGGAACCCTGGTGAGGATTCAGTATTGATGGTGTAACAGAAGTCAGAGGCCTCCAACCAGACGAACAACTCACTGTAATGAACATTTTCAAGTAAAGCTATTTGGGCCAAAAGACACATGCTATGTTACTGTGCGACACACCACAGCTTTCCACGATGATTTAAAAATTTATTTATTTATTTATTTATTTATTTATTTATTTTTGTTTTCTTTTGTGGGGGAGGTTGCAAGGGTGGAGGTCAGATATGGAGGGGCAGGGAGATGAGTGGGACTGGGGTACATGATGTGAAACTCACAAAGAACCAACAAAAAATGTTATAAAAGTAACCCACACCAAAAAAAGACAAATAGTGCATGTTTTTGTTCATATGAGAATGTTAGTTTTGAAACTTTAGATCTGTGCATTTCATTTGGAATAACCATCAAAGTTAGAAAACGAACGAGAGGCCATCAGGAGGGGTCAGGTAGAATACGGTGATATAAAAGAGAAAACAGGAATGATGGAACAGGAAGAACTGAATGGAGTAGGGCATGGGAAGGCAGGGGAAAGCACAGAATACAGGGAGGAATCATTAAAACTAAAGACTTAATGAAAAGCCATGTGGAAACCCATCATTGTAGACTCTTCCTAAAACATATGGAGCTATCCTATAATGGTGGCAAAAATACCCCAAGTAGATACCACATGCTGGCAAATAATAACCCCAGTACAAGTAACAGGTTGCATCTTTTTGAGTTGTTGGCCAGTAGGTCTCCACAGATCCTCCAGCTCTTCAGTCTATGCTCTTGATTACATTCTGTGCTGTTTGGATTTATTTTAAACGTGACACAAAGCTACACATATTTGGGAAGAGAATCACTAACTGAGAAAATGCCATACAGATGACCTATAGCCAAGTCTGTAGAGCATTTTCTTGATTAATGATTGATGTGTGTGGGATGAGCACATGGGAGAGGGTGCCACTCCTGGGTGGTCAGTCTTACAGTGTATAAGAAAGCAGGCTGAGAAACCCACGAGGGGAAAATCCACTGAGTGGCTGTTATTCCATGGCCTCTGTTTCAATTCCTGTCCTAACTTCCTTCAGTTCGGACTGACATAACAGTTGTAAGTTGAAATAAACCCTTTCCTCCACAATTTGCTTTTGGTCATGGTGTTATAGCGCAGCAATAGAAACCCTAACTAAGATACACTCCAGAGATTGATGGTAAGACCCTATCCTAAGATGCTATGCACTTGAGTCATAAAACATGGAGACTCATGGTTGCACAGACCGAGCAGCGACATCCTTACTGGCTGGCTCTGGCAGAGCTGGGAGGTACCACACGGGCTGCTGGAGGAGAAAAGGGATCATCACTCTTCCCTGGCTTTGAACCCTGTGAGCTACAACTATATAGTAATTGTGGCAAGGTGTGCCCATTGGTACAATATTGGCATGAATATGATGGACGTCATCAACCACTTTTTGCTCAGATCTAAGCCATCTTCATGAGATACAACCAATTCTTTTTTTTTTCTCAAATCATAATTAATTCACACAGGGGTTATAAACACAGAAAGGCAGGATGTGGGGAAGGGAATGACACTGGAGTGTGGGTGTTCAGGGGGAATACAGATATCTTCAGAAACGGGTATCGGCTAGGTGAAGGTTCAGGGAACAATTCACTATGACTCTGCCTATGACTTGCTTGTCCTTATCTAAGTTGGTATTGTCTGCCAAGGTTACCTATTTACAAGGTCTATGACTACTCAGGCTTATAAATTTGCACAAAAGCTGCCTGTTGACATTAGCTTATAGCCATCTGTTTCAATGTTTTTCCACTGAGACCCAAGACTTGGTGTTAGTATACATGTATGACAGGCCTATTGCTGATTTTAGGCCTATGGCTGATTTTAGGCCTACAGTGTGTAAGCAGGGCTGCCCCTGACATCTCCTCCCTTCTCCAAGTATAGAAGGGCTGTGGCAATTCTAAACTTGCGAAGGCGGGGATAGAGGCCTGACCTCCAGCATTTGAAGGGGACCTTGTAATGGCTCCAGTCCCCCTGTCGTTGTCCAGTGAGGCATGAGGGCCATACCCGTCCCGATGTCTTTTTCCTGGAGAGGGGATACTTTTGACATCAACCCCTATACAGTCAGGCTTGTCCCTCAGGGAACCCAGATAGATATTTTTATCTTTTATTTATATTCCCTTGCAGTGCTTAACCTCGCAGCCTAAGCAAGAATTCAGATCGCCTGTCAGAGGGGGTTCTGGGTGGCCCCTCTCTGCTTGGTTTAGGGGCAAAAGTCCCCCCTTTTAGGTTGAGTGGAGATGGGTTTTGGAAACACCCTGTATAAAGTAACAACCTCATCTTGAGTCTCGTAGTCCTCCATAGCTAACTTATGATAATGTATCTGAGTAGGTTTTGCTACCAAATTATTTATCTGTTGTATCACGGAGTTAGTCCGCCTATTTGAGGGCCAGGGACCAGCAGAAAAAAGCAAAAAGAACCAAAATAATGGACCCAAGATGGAAGGAAACAGGGTTGACAACTTGGAGAGGCTGCAAACCAATTCTTGTACCAGCATTCATCTGTCTCTTTCTCTCTCTGATTTTTCTTAGGGCCTTCACTACCTATTTCATGCTCTCTTTAACCCTCCTTGTCTTGTCTATGTAAAGGCAACCTTCTTCTTTGAGGGTTGTACACAGTCAAGAGCTGTATACAGCCTTTTCTATTGTACTAGAGTAAATCAAGTCCAATAAGAATCTTTGCGATTTTAGGAGGTCTCTTCAGACAGCGAAATGAGGGATTTCTTCAGACTAGTGATGTCAATCTCTAGCTGTTTGATGTTCTTGTCAGTGGCCCTTCAAAGGTCTGAGTAGTATAAGTTCGGAGGCCAGCATATGGATTAGAACTTCTAACAGCAGACATCTCGGGTGATTCACTTTTACCTGGAAAGGAAAAAGAAGGGGATTCTCAGGGAGATTTCTCTTCCCTGGATGTAAATTGTTATTCATCGTATTTATGGTTGGGCCTGGCTTTGTGGGGGGTATCTATTTTTTTCAATAATCTTTTTGGTAGCCGGTTAGCTGTGCCTTCTGTGGTATCGGACAGGCATATCAGTCCTCGGCCCCATAAGGGAACTGGGTCTGGACCATTCCCTTTAAGGGTAAGAGGGTCCTTCCCCATATCTGTGGCAAAGTTTTGTTGGTCTTGGTGGTACCAGAGGCAGTCAGCAGCAGATTTGCCATGAGCTTTCAGCTTTAGAGAGATAAAAGTGAACAAGGCATGATGGAGAGTATTTCAGGGGGACTACTTCTGAGGGGGTACCGTTCCCCCTCTTTTGTTTTTAAAGCCAATTTTTCAGAGTTCTGATACAACCAATTCTTGGTACTGATATTGGTTAAGAACCTGTGGCTGAGTATGTTATATGCCCTTAGGGGAAACCTACTACTATTATTCTGCTAAATAAACATACTATTAAAGGGACTCATAATGATATGTATCTATTCACATAGACAATGTGTAAAAAAAATCAATTTTTTCCCTCCTGACCACTTATTTCTCAACAGCAACGATTCTGAGACTAATTATTTATTGTTGAGTGTCTTGGCCATAAGCTTTGGCTCACTCCCTGACTAGCTCGTAACCTATTTAACCCATTCAAACTATTCTGTTTTCGAAATGGTTAGTTACCTCTATAGTTTTCGAAATGGTCAGTTACTTCTCCTCAGGTTCATGCCTCCAAGCCCGGGGCGAATCTCCTCTTTATTCTAATTTCAGTTCAGCTACCTGCTAATTTAAGTTCATTTCCTCCGCATTCTCTCCCAACATCTCCCTCAGTGTCTCCCTCAGCCACTCGTTTGAATCTCTCCCAGTATTTCTTTGTGCATCTTCTTTTAGTCTCTCACTATTTCCCAGAATCCTTTTTTCTTCCTGCCAGTGTCCCACCTCCTATTTCCCTGCCTCAGCTCATTGGCCATCGGGTTTTTATTGACAGGTGTTGTTTATAAGAGATTCGCTCTATGTAGTGTGTCCCTCAACCCTCATTAGAGAAGCTTCATGCAGCGTACGTATGGCATAACAACTGGTCAAGGTGCAGAAAACGAGAGACGGTGGAATTCTCCTCCATAAAAGGGACATTTGTCCCAGTTGACAACCGTCCTTCCAAAGCTCAGGGATCATTGCGAAAGAAGGGGTGGGTGACTACAAGGATTTTTTTTTTCAGAAACAAATGGGTGGGTGCACATACAAACTCACAGCGATCGTGAAATGCACAAGACCTGTAAAATCTCAAGCCAGGCAAAATCCTAACATGGAGAGGAGGAAGGTAAGCACAAAATCCCACCTCTAGCTGAGGAGCTACTGGCATTTGATAGCTGCTGGGAGGAGAGCCAGTTTCTTTATGGATAAGAGCCCTGGTAAGTAACTATACTCTAGGGCACGCCCCACATTTAAGAGTATTTGGGTGCTCTATCGGCGGCGGCGAGATGTCTCACAGGAAATTCTCCGCTCCCAGGCATGGCTCCTTGGGCTTCTGCGCAGCAGCCGGCACCGTGGGGAAGTGAAGAGCTTCCCGAAGAATGACCCTTCCAAGCTTGTTCACCTCACAGCCTTTCTAGGGTACAAGGCTGGCATGACCCACATTGTCCAGGAAGTTGACAGGCCAGGATCTAAGGTGAACAAGAAAGAAGTCGTGGAGGCTGTAACCATTGTGGAAACCCCACCCACGGTGGTTGTGGGCATTGTGGGATATGTAGAAACCCCTCGGGGTCTCCAGACCTTCAAGACTGTATTTGCTGAGCATATCAGTGATGAGTGTAAAAGGCGGTTCTATAAGAACTGGCACAAATCTAAGAAGGCATTCACCAAGTACTGTAAGAAATGGCAGGATGATACAGGCAAGAAACAGCTGGAGAAGGACTTCAACAGCATGAAGAAGTACTGTCAGGTCATCCGCATAATTGCCCACACTCAGATGCGTCTGCTCCCTCTGCACCAGAAGAAGGCACACTTGATGGAGATCCAGGTGAATGGGAGCACTGTGGCTGAGAAGCTAGACTGGCCCGAGAGAGGCTGGAGCAGCAGGTGCCTGTGAACCAGGTGTTTGGGCAGGATGAGATGATTGACGTCATCGGCGTGACAAAAGGCAAAGGGTACAAATGGGTGACCAGTCATTGGCATACAAAGAAACTGCCCCGAAAGACCCATCGAGGTCTGTGCAAAGTTGCCTGTATTGGAGCCTGGCACCCTGCCCGTGTAGCCTTCTCTGTGGCTCGTGCTGGGCAGAAGGGCTACCATCACCGAACAGAAATTAACAAGAAGATTTATAAGATTGGTCAAGGCTACCTAATCAAGGATGGTAAACTGATCAAGAATAATGCATCCACTGACGATGACCTGTCTGACAAGAGCATCAACCCACTGGGTGGCTTTGTCCACTATGGTGAGGTGACCAATGACTTCATCATGCTCGAAGGCTGTGTGGTGGGAACCAAGAAGCGAGTGCTTACTCTGCGTAAGTCCTTGCTGGTCCAGACCAAACGTCGGGCTCTGGAGAAGATTGACCTGAAGTTCACTGACACCACCTCCAAGTTTGGCCATGATTGTTTCCAGACAATGGAGGAGAAGAAAGCATTCATGGGACCACTCAAGAAAGATCGCATTGCCAAGGAGGAAGGTGCTTGACTCCAGGGTGTGCAGTTGGTGGGGTCTCATCAGTAAAATGTTTTCAGTTAAAAAAAAAAAGAGTATTTGGGTAACACAAATTGGATTTTATAGGTTAAAAAAAGAGGGATCTTGAAGCTGGGTTGGGAAGGAAGTGGAGAGTGGATCTGTGAGGAGTTTGGGGAAGGGGGATATGATCAAAATGTATTGTATGAAATTCTCAAAGAATAAAATTAATACTTGAAAATGTTACAGTTTTCATGGGCTTTTCGGTAACTGCTGGCACCAGTCTGCAGAATGCTGGTGTTAGAAGCCCTTTGATACCTACCTCACTTCGTGAGTGAGCAAAGCATGGGCCTAGGCTAGGTGCAGAAAGAACCACTGGCCCCTTGTTTTCTCTTGGCCTCACCTCTCCACGTCCAAACTGCTTGCCGAGAATCCATCATACTGTCTGAGAGCTGCTCTGTGTGGCTGCAGGAGTTACCGTGCTTGGACACGAGACATTTTAGGGTTGAATGCAGGAGAGATCAAGCATCAGAAAGCAACTCCTCCTTCTGTGATAGCTGTGTTGAAACAGCTCAAGTAACTCACTCTACCACTGACGTATTGCTGGTGTGTTGTGGAGTTTCCCAGCATTCCCAGTTGCTCATAAAGGTAAAGCTTGATAATGTTTGCTAATGCAGCCTATGTCAGCTGCCTGTCTTCCATGCCCCAGTCATCTCCCAGGGGAACCACTCCTCTTCTACCAGGGTGATCCTCTGGCAGAATGGGTATTAAGGTATCACCTTAGTTTATTCTGGGTATTCTAACAAAATGCCCAAGGTTAGTCAATTTAGGAAGGGAATGTCTTTCCTAACAGTCCTGGAGGTTAGGAAGGCCATGAATGGGGCAGCAGGTTGGACATCTGGCCTCAGTCTCTGTTTCTAGGGTGGCACCTTGGAACTGGTATCCTTGTACTGCAGAAGGTAGAAGGGTAAATGACGTAAGCTGGTCCTCTCAGGCCCACTCATAAGAGATTAATCTACCCCAAAGGGCAGTGCCATCATTAATCACTCCTCTGAAGATCTGATTTCTTAACACTAGAATAGTGAAGATTAAGCTTTCATATAAATTTTGGAGAGAAATATTCGTATAGCAGATACAGACCCAAGCCCTGGGCCTGAGGGCAACACCTTTCATATAGGCTGTGTAAGAAAATAAAATGTACAAATGTGATACAAGCAATGTGTGTAAATGTCCTCAGTACAAGTTAAAAATACCTCATTCAATTGAGGTTAAAACAAAGTATTTAGATTTTAAAGTCATTGGCATGTCACTATTTTAATTATTTTTTAATTAATTATTTTTATTAGTTATTTTATTTATTTACATTTCAGATGTTATCCCCCTTCTTAGTTTCCCCTCCACAAGCCCTCATCCCTTCCTCCCTCCCCCTGCCTCTATGAGGGTGCTCCCCAACCTACCCATCCACTTCTGCCTCAGCGGCCTAGCGTTCCCTTATCCTGGGTCATCAAGCCTCCACAGGACCACTGGGCTCCCCTCCTACTGATGCCAGATAGTTTTACTTACCAAACTAGTTATTACTTACCGGGATAGGTATTTTAAAATTTTTTTATATAGATATTTTTCTTATACTTTGTGGGAACAGAATTTGAAGTGTGAAAATCAAGCTTCCGGTTCAGGACAAAGTCAGCAAGGGGCTTTTTTCTCCTTCTTTCTTCCCCAAGAGGGGGCTGTTCTCTTGAGGGTCCCCACAGGCCCACTTCTGCAGAGCATGGTTAAGAGGCAGTACAGTTGTAGGATTTGGCCAAGGCTCCTAGGCTCCGGATGATAGACCACATATCTATAGGCCTGGAACCCTCTCTGAGCTTTAATAATTTCTAACGAAACTTCCCAGGCTTCTGTTGTTAATAAGAATGTCTGAAAGCCTCTCACTTACTGTTTACCAGCTCACCCCTACCTTATACTGAGCAGAGTTTAGACTGTATTCCAGGACCAGCACAAGGCCCCAGGCGTCTTGCCAGACCTGATGAGGTCTGTAGATTCATGCGAGCAACAGCAGCTGCCTGGGAAGTTATCCAACACTCCATCAAACCTCAACAACTGTCCTGGGATGGCTGGGTTGGCTAGACCTGTCTGTTGCAGCCAAGAGAAGCTTCCTCCACCTCCCACTTGTGGTTAATCCCCTAGAGCCGTAGTTCAGACCAATGATGAGCAGGCAACATCCGGGCTGGGCACGGCAAGGTGAGCAAACACAGCCTGCTGCCCTGCCAATCGCCACTCTCGTTATTTTTTCTTCCCCCCCTGGGCAAATTTGGTTTCCTGGAATTAATTATTCAACAGGAGATGACAGCCGGTGTGTAACACTGCTGCTGGAGGAGAGAATAAAGAGGCACATTGGACACAGCAGCTGCGCCTCCCAGACCCTGAAATTTAAGATCTTTATAAATGATCTGTTAAAACTATAGTGACGATAAGCTTATGAATCATGATCTATATTAATCAGGGCTGCTGATATGGAAAGATTAATTGAAACGTGCAGTTCTACACAAATGATAAAGTGGTAACAATTTAATATCAGACAAGAAGAGTGAAGAAATTACACTCCAAGCTTCATGCATCATTACTATGGATATTAATATTTTACCCAGCGCAACAGCATCGGGAATCATAATGAAAATCCATAAGTGGTGCACAGACATGATTAAATACAACAGTCTTTAGGAGCTGTTTGGTGGCAGCAGTTGGGCCATATTTCACTCTGAGGCTGGTGATTCCAATGATAGAGTCTAGACGAGGGTGATTAAAAATGGCTCCTCCTAAAGCCTGTTAACCTTTTACTACTAAAATGAATTTCTTTGATTTTTAAAATTATGTTGTTCTCTTTGCTCTTTTCAAAACCAAACTTGATCTCAAACCTTGACAGGATGCTGGGTCCTGGCTACGGTGACAGTCATGATGAAATTCCTCACTTACAATCTTTTGCCTCGGGGATCATCTTGGATGTGTAGAGTAGTGGGTCATTGTCTACCTTGAACCAGGGCTGGATGGAGTAAGTCAGGGGCCCAGGGAAGTTCCCAATGGATCAGAAGTTGATACCATTGACTTCCTCAGCCAACCTTATCAGGATGGAGATGGAAATAACTATTCTGAGATACTGGTCTCATGACCTAGTTCACTCATTTAGCAAGCAAGCATGTGACCACTTTGATTATCAGTTAAAACAAGGTTGGTGTGCATTTGCTCTAATGAGATTCATCATCATATTTGGGGTAAGAAGATGCTCTGTCTATTCCCTTGGGAACATTGTATCTCTCTGACATGTTCTAGTTCCTTAGGTCTCTGTAGCTGTGATTCTCAAATTTTAAAATGTACCAATATAGACTCGGGGCCGGGGGGAGGAGGAAATGCTGGGCTGGTTTGTTTTTGTCAACCTGACATATGCCTAGTTATCTCTGGGAAGAGGCAATCTCAACTGAGGGATTGTGCCTACAGATTGGCTAGCGGGAATATCTGTGGAGCATTTTCTTGATTGCTGCTTGATGTGGGAGGACACAGCCCTGTGCAGGTGGTGCCAGCCCTGGCGGGCCTGGGCTGTATAAGAGCAAGCCATGGAGAAAAAAGTCAGTAAGCAGCATTTTCTCCATGGCCTCTGCTTCAGTGTCTGCCTCTGGGCTTTTGGACTGAGTTTCTTTCAACCGCCATCCTTCCCTGAACTCATCATCTCCTCTATCCAGTGTGAGAGACATGAGTGTCTTAGATGCTCTTGACATGACCTTGTCCTCTAGGGTGTGATTTCATTCAAGTGGAAGGACACAAAGCTTACTGCTTTCATTTCCCCACTTACTTGGGTAATAATTCTATGCTGTTTGTTTTCTCAACGCTGAAAATACTCACGTCATATATTTTGTCCAATTTAAAATGCCTGATGGTAGAAGCTTAAATGTTGTCACAAATAATACCTACGGGGCTAGGGGGGTAGTTCAGCAGTTAAGAGCACTTGAGCTCTTGCAGAGGACCAGAGTTTAGTTCCAAGCACCCAGGCCACGCAGCTTATGACTGCCTGTAACTCCTCCAGCTCCTCTAGCTTCCTGCCACCTTCTTTTGGCCTCCTGGATATCTCAATCCCAGAGAGCGTGTGTGTGTGTGTGTGTGTGTGTGTGTGTGTCTGTCTGTCTGTCTGTCTGTCTGTGTTTGTGTGTATGGATGCTTGTGTATGCATGCTTGTGTGTGCATGTGTGTGTGTATGTGCTTGTGTATATGCATATGTGTGCTTGTGTTTATGTGTGTGAATGCTTGTGTGTATGTGTGTATGTGTGTAAGTGTGTATGTGTGTATGTGTGTATGTGTGTAAGTGTGTATGTGTGTATGTGTGTATGTGTGTAAGTGTGTATGTGTGTATGTGTGTATGTAAGCCCAAGGTTGATGTCAGAAATCTTCCAATTAGCCTTTCCACCTTATTCTTTGAATCAAGGTCTCTGTTTTTGTGTCTGTCAAACCTAAGAGTGTACTGATGGGAGAGTGGTAGCCAGGTTGCTCTGGGAACCTCTGTCTTTGCTTTGGTTGTTGGAATTTCAGGCAACCATACCCAGGCAGCATTTCTATGGGCTCTGAGAATCTGAACTCTGGTCTTCCTGCTTGTGCAACAAGCAATTTAAACTATTGAATTATTTCCTTAATCCCAGCATTCACTCTGTCTTCTGCACAAAGCACTTTCTCACTTACATTGCAAGGTGCAGGCCACCTCATCCTGATTCCTTCATTAAAGCCAACTTCCATCATGATTTACTCTGTAAGACTGTTCTAGCTCATCAATGGCATCACTTCCTGAAATTATCCATATATTTTCTTATATGCTTATTGTTTACCTCCCACTACAATGAAAATCCCATGGGACATAATCCATGTTTGATTTGGTGACTATGTTTGTTGGGGTCAGAACAGTGTGATTTTGATGGCTAGCTGTGACTGTCAGGTTGACAGGAGCTAGAACCATATGGTAGCCAGCTTTCTCTAGGAATGCCTGTAGGGGATTATCTTTATTATGCTAATCAAGGAAGGAAGGCCTGCCTACTGCAGGTGAAATGTGGTGAGCAAGCACACACCCTGACTATGAATGAAATCACCCACTTGTGGCTGTGGTGACTTCCCCACCATGATAGATGTAACCTGGCACTGAAAGCCAGTCAGGAAGCATTGAGTGTCAGGTGAATAAATATGGGGCAGTACATGAGAAAGAAGCCAAACTCAGAATGCATGTTCTCATGATATCTGATAAGGATGCGTCATAAGGAGAACAAAGTCTTGCTCTGGTGGGGATGACTCTGCCTTAGGATTTCTGGACGCTGGTTTGCTCAGACATTTGGACTCAGGACTTAGACAACCTTATAGCAAGATGGGTAGAAATGCAGGTTTGAGACTTAGAATATTTGAATTTGGTTCTTAACTCTTAGATACTGTAGGACTGTTATGAATCTTAGATTCCTCTTCTGAGAAAGTAATTGTCTTTGTAAGGGTTTTACGGCTGTGAAGAGACACCATGACCAAGGCAACTCTTATAAGGGACAACATTTAATTGGGGCTGGCTTACAGGTTCAGAGATTCAGTTTATTATTATCAAAGCTGGAGCATGGCAGCATAACATCCAGGCAGGCATGGCACAGGAAGAGCTGAGAATTCTGCATCTTGATCAGAAGGCACCTAGGAGAAGACTGTCTTCCAGGCAGCTAGGAGAAGGGTCTCAAAGCCCACACCTGTAGTGACACACTTCCTCCAACAAGGCCACACCTCCTAATAGTACTACTCCCTGGGCCAAGCATACTCAAACCACCACAGTAATATATTGACTTGTTTTTAGATTGTGTGTGTGTGTGTGTGTGTGTGTGTGTGTGTGTGTGTGTCTGTCTGTCTGTCTGTCTGTCTGTCTGTCTATGTGTGTGTGAATGTGGTGTTTGGCCTTGTTTAACAGGGCCAAATGAAATGCATTACCAGACAGATTTTAAAATAACAATGTTTACTAGAATCAAGGAGATAATAAACAAGGTGCTTTCTTCTTGTTGATTTGAAGATTATTATAATGAACAGTAGCAAACAAAAATTATAGAATTTTAAAAAAAGAAAGAGCCAAAGAACTCACCATATGGTCTTAAAATCATCAATAGTTTACATATCTGACAGATTCAGTAGGTTGGAGGAAAGGTGAGAAAACAACAGAGGAAAAAATAGGAACACAGTAGAGATTACAAGAGGAGCAGGAAATACAGTGCAGACTCTAAGGAGAGGGTCGGGAGAGTGGTGGGGGAAAAGCAAGGGGGACTGGATATTAACTGTGAATCACACTGATTGCTGCATGGCCCCATCCTTAACCCAGAAGCTATCATTACTGACAAAAGAGAGCAAAATCAGCTTTCTTCAATGGAGTCTTACTAAGTATACAAACCACACATAAGGCCAGGCCCCATGTCCAGCAGTAGATGGTCATCACAAAACAAAATGGTATTTTTGAAGGTTTTGTCATTACTCCCCCTCCTTCTCCTCCTTCTCTTCCTTCTCCTCTTCTTCTTCCTTCCCCTTCTTCCTTTTTCCTCTTTCTTTTTAAATCCTACAGGACCTTTGCTTATAATATTCTGGTTTTGTATTTTTATGGGATTTCTATGTGTCTCTGATCTATATGTTTGTATGCTTTTCTTTGGCTCTTTTTTCCTGTTTGTTTTGTTCTGTTCTGGTTATTATGATTATTGTTATTATTGTTGTTTATAAATGTCTGTTTTCTAACAAGAGAGGGATGGAGGGAGACAGACAGAGAAAGAGAGAGAGAGAGAAAGAGAGAGAGAGAGAGAGAGAAGAGAGGAGAGTATTTGGGTAAATGAGGAAGTAAGGAGGAACTGGGAGGAGTTTTGGGAGGAGAAACTGTAATCAGAATATATTACATAAAAACAACTATTTGCAACTACAACAGTAACAACAAAAGCCTCAAAGACCCTGAGCTGAGTACAGGAAAATATACCTATAGAAAACCTGCTTAAAACTCAAAATAGAAATACACAGACTACATAGGTAAAGGTGGCAGGATATTTTTTAATTGATGAAAATTATATCAACAGCCAACCATTTAATAGAAATATGTTTGATATTTCAGTATATGGGAGACAATGAATGCTAACCTAGAATTCTTTATCTAGCAAACATACCTTTCAAGAGCGGAAAGAAAATAATGACACTGTTTGAAGGAAAAAGAATCAAGTCTATGACTGCATGACTCTGTTCTTGTCTGATTTGGTCAAAAGAAAAAAATTGGAGAAATTGTTATGGGAAACTCAGCTGTAAAATCGGAAAGAAAATGGTCTTTGAGGGAGGCATGGAGAAAAAGAAATAATGGAGCGCACCGAAAATGATTTAGTTCAATAGAAATTAAACTGACTATTAAATAATTACACCTTGTTATTATATTAAAATATAGAGGTAGAATGCATAGCAGCAATGGTATGTAATAAGTCAGGAGGGTGTGTAAATGGGACGAAAGAATTTTAATGACCTTGTATTGGCTAAGTAGATAGCATAATGGCTATTAATATTAGACACTTCAGACCCAAGGATGCACCAGGTGATTTCTAGTGTCACCATTATCATAATAAAGCCATGTATAATTTCCAACATAATAATGGGAAATGGAATCATAAAATAAAACAGAAGCTATTTTTTAAAGGCAGAAATGGATAGAAAAATGAACAGGTATGATAAATTTAACCTGAACATATCAGTAATTACATTAAAATCAATTAGCTAAAATTTTTAATTAAAAGTTATTCAAACTGAATAAAAAGTGAGAATCATCTATATTCTGTTTATAAAAGATATGTGTAGGACACAGGAACAAAAAAGTTGAAAGTAAAAGAATAAGCACTAGCGAAAGGCAAGCGGATATGATTGAATTAGCATTGGAAAGAGTGAAGGGGCCATAAGACAAATCACTAATGGGGCTGGAGAACGCTGAAGAATAATAAAATGATTAACTTGAAATCAAACATATATTCTACTTTTGTATGAATTTAATAATATAGAACAAAGGTATAATATAAAAAATTATGGAACAACAATGAAAAGAGAGTCCCTAATCACAATGGGTAATTATGATATATTTGAATAACTCATCTCTAAAAACAGACAAAATTTGAATAAAGTTTTAAGAAATGTAAACATGTATAGTTATCCTATCCTCCTTCTTTAGAATTGGATATGCATTTAAAGCATCCAAAGAAATATTTGTAAAACTTGACCATACTTTGGGCCATAAAGCAAAACTTAATAAATTTCAAAGTACTGACTAAATCAGTTTTATGATAACAAAGAAATTAAGCTCAAAATTAATTTTAAAACTATGCCTATAAAACCCATAATTGTCTCAAGGATAATTTACTTTTATTTTGTAAAGTAATATATTTCTAAATAATTCATAATTAAAATAAAATTATAGTGGAAACTGCATGTTCTCATTAAAAAACAAGAAAGCTCTCAAATCAATGACTTAAACTTACTCAGAAGAAACCAAAGAATGAGTGGAGGGAACTTAGTATAAAGAAAGAGGACAGAAATAAATAAATCAAAACAGAAAATAAAGTCAATGAACCCAAAAGTTGGTGTCAGGGCTGGAGATGTAGTTCACTTGGTAGGGTGTTCACTTAACAGGCATGGAGGCCTGGGTTGGATCCCTAGCTCCATATAAACCAGGTGTGGCAGCTCATACCTATAATCCTGGCACTGATGAGGTAAAGACAGGAGAATCAGAAGCTCAGAGTCATACTCAGATACATAGGGAATTTGAAGACAGCTTGGGAAGGCTTGCACTTTATAGAAATCTTTTTTCATTCATATTAGGCTAACCCAGAGTAGGGGAGACTCAAATCACTAAAATCAGGAATGAGTTATTATAAACTATATGTCAATAAAAGTAACTATAATGGATTGATGTGAACTTAACTTTATATAATGTTATGAGATAGATAAATTTCCAGATGACATAGATGATTGACATAAGAAGAAATAGACATAAGAAGGAATAGAATGTTTCAGTTAGCTAAATCCAATGATACTACAGTTCTATTAGATAACAAAAAATAAGAATAATTTAACAAAAAATGATGTATGACATACTCTGAAAACAATATGTCATTATTAAAAGCCAGTTAAATAAGACTATGTAAGAGCATCTCATGTTTATGGACTGGGAGATGCTAAATGCTAATACTCATCGATACTCATACATATAAGAAGCAGAGTAAAACTCACCGTAAAGAAAGAGAACAGAAACCCATCTGACTTCTTTATGGAAATATATGAGCTTATTGTAAAATTCATATGGAAATTTAAGAGTTTAAAATTTACCAGAAATTATTGACAATGTATCAACTTCAGGAAAACCATACTCCTATGTTTCAAGCCATACTAATAATACAGTAGCCAAAAGAAGGTAATATTGGCATAAGAAGAGACATATCAATAAATGGAGTAAAGTTTAGAAGCCAAGAAACAATGTCAAATAAATATGGTCAATTGGTTTTCAATATGAGTGTTTAGTCAATTCTTTGGGGGAAAGAATCAATAAACATTGATTGGATGACTAGATATTAATGTGCAACAAAATGAAGTTGTATCACTTCTTCACATCAGATACAAAAAATTAGGTAAAATGGATCACAGATTTTAATATAAAAGGCAAAGACATGATAGAGGTAAAGATTTGTGACTTTGGAATTGGTAGTACTTTCTTGGTTATAAAAACAGAAACACAGATAACCAAGATAAATTTAACTTCATGAAAATTAAAAATGATTGTGTCACAAAAGGGTATTATATAGAGTTTCTCTAGAGGAACATAACCTATAGAGGGAACACTTGCTATTAAAAAGGGAAGCGGGTATTGGGTTGGCTTACATGCTAGAGAAACCCAACCATGGCTGAGTAAAGAGATCCCAGCAGCTGTATTAAGTGTTATGCCTTGGCAGTACAAGTCCAGTGCTCAAGATGTAGAAGATTCTTGGAAAACTGCTGGTGTTCATCTCACATTGGAAGCTGAAGTCTGATGTCAGCAAAGGATAGAGGTCACAGGAACAGCAACAGAGAGGAGGGAGAAGGTAACAACATCAGACCTATTTCTTTAGGATGAAGCTAAGTCAGGCAGGCAACAATGCTTTTTCCACAAACTTTTTTCGCACTGCCACTCAGTCTGAATGCAAGAGATCTCTCCTTACCCCAGTTAATCCCTCTGAACCACAACCACCAGCATGGTAAGATAATCGTAAGGGTATAGTAGTGACATGAACACCTTGGCAGTAAACAACTCTAATTGAACTTAAGTCCCCTCCAAGAAGCGGGAAACCATGTCTAACATTGGAAACCTTACTAACTACTCAATGCTAGTGAAATTGTGGTTGTCAGAGGAGACTCTATAACCACTACTTTACTAGACTAGCATAGTCCCTAACAATATATAAGTATTTGTCCTTATACGTAAGTGTAATCCTCACTCATCAGCAGGGAACCCTCTCTTTGCAGCAGAAACCCACAAGCAGTCAAAATGCAGAGTTGTGGAGCCCAGTCCAAATACAAGACACTCCTGCACTTAAGGCTGAGGGAACATTGTGGTGGGGTGGCCAGGAAGATTATACCAGCCAGAGGATCAGAGAGTTTATTGTGAGATTGTGTTCCCTAGTAATGTCAGAAACTAAACCTATAAATCTAAAAAGTCTCACCACCATAACAGTTCAAACGTGAGCTGGGCAAGGATGACATCAGTGAACATGCTATAGGGGTCAAGGAAAACCCCATGAGGCCTCAGTCCCACACAAAGAACTATAGGTTGTAGGCTTATAGTTTTTAAAAATCTGTTTAAATACGTGTACTTAAGTGCTTTATCCTCTCGTCTAGCCCACCACCCACCAGAGGTAGTGGAAAAGGGAATGTTTATAGGGTAAAGAAGGAAGTTTAGAAATAGTTTTTGGGGGGCGAGTCCAATCTGCATTGTCAGGACATCAGCAGTTCAGTTCACACAAATCAGCAACCGCAGCTCAATCCACTCACTCACACTCTTTACAAATCAGTAATGGCAGTTCAATCTAGAAGAAACCACGAGGCTCTGCCAATTGGCCCATCTCTGCAGAAGTGGCAAGAAGTGCCAGAACACCACAAGAAGTTCTTTGGATGTCTTAGCAAGACATCCTCCCACATGTCTGCTTCAGCAAAAACATCCTCTCACAAGTTTCCAGAAAAACATCACATGACACAACTGAGTCTCCAAAGAAACCAGAAATTTCCACTTCAATAGACAACTGAAGTATTTTGGGAAGAAGTGAGATGATCTTCCCTGAGGAACAACATACAAACTGGTTGTCCAGTGCTAAGTATTTGGCCATGACTATATACAAGGAGCTTTATATGGAGTTAACATAGGACTACATATGTATATACATATATCTATATGCATGAACTAACAGTTAGTAAGAGGCCATGAATTTGAAGGAAAGTGGGGAGGGGTAAGTGGGAGGGTTTGGAGGGGTGAAAAGGGAAGGGAGAAATGTTGTAATTATACTATAATCTCAAAAGTAAACAAAAAAAGAAGAAAGGACAAATATTCCATTCGGCATTATTTTAGAGGGGCTAGAAAATGCAATAAAACAAGAAAAATAGGCACACTTACTAGAAAGGAAGAGGTTAAATTTAGTATGGCGCATGCCTTTAATCCCAGCACTTGGGAGGCAGAGGCAGGAGGATTTCTGAGTTCGAGGCCAGCCTGGTCTACAGAGTGAGTTCCAGGACAGCCAGGGCTACACAGAGAAACCTTGTCTCAAAAAAACCAAAAAAAAAAGAAAAAAAAGAAAAAAATTAGTATTTGGAGATAGAATAATTCCTTACCTAAAAGCCCAAGAGAAACAAACAAACTTCAATAGAACTATTAACACAATTCAGAAAGGAACCTGGTTATAAAAGCAACAGGCAAACCCACCAGCGTTATTATAAATTAGCAATAATGACACAGACAAAACATTTCACAAAGACATTACATACAGCCCCAACATATGCAGCTGTAGATCTAATAGAAGATACACAGGATTTCACATAAAAGAGAATAAAATTCACTGAAAAAAAAACCACAAAAAGAGCTGATCATAATTTGAGAGTAAAAGACTTGAAGTTTTAAGGATAATAATAATTTAGAAACTTAATTGGTAAATAAATGTCAATCAAGGATTATTATAAAAAGTATCTAAGGAGAAAATGTATATGAGAGGAAAAGAAATTTGAGAAGAAGAACAATAAAGGGGCATTGGCTTGCCATATGTTGACACATTTCATTATGTCATAACTATTTAAACACTTGTATTGACACTAAAGTATACGTTAGTTAAATAGAATAATCCAAGGACAAATCGAGAGATGTTGTTGTTAAGTACTTTTCCCACTTCTTCTGCGAGCTTCACATTGAACTCGACTCCTTTGTCAGCAGCGTGAAGGAACAGAAATTCAAGTGGAATGACATTGCCACAGTCCCTGATCAGTGCACACAGCTGTTGGGGAATCAGCTCTCTTGTTTGTAGAAGTGCTGCTAGAGAGACCAGAAGAGAGAGATGAGAAGTTCAAAGTCCTGACCAAAGTATCTTGACTGGGAAGACAGAAAGAATGTCGTTGCCTCAGGCTATCAAAGCTCAGCGGAGTCCACCCAAGCATGAGTTCTCTGTTTACTGTCAACTACAGTATCCAGATGTAGAACTCTCAGCTCCTTCTTCAGCGCCATGTTTGCCTGCCTGCCACAATGCTTCCCAACATGCTGATAATGGACTAGACCTCTAAACCTATAAGCCAGCCCTTCAAGTAAAAATGACCAAAGTCTGTGGAAATTTGTCCTTTATTGGCTTTCAATTCATTTCTGGTGCCTTTCTCATGATAATAGAATTAACAGAAATTCTAAAGTAAGTAAAAATAGAGATGTTTTTCTGGACATTGTCTATTTGTGGGTTGATTGTCTCGTGAGATGTACATATACTAACATTACGTGACTTCTTTATCTTAATTTTTTCTGTCAAGAGCATCCTGAGTACTGTCTTAATTAGGGATTCCACTGATGTACAGAGACACCATGACCATGGCAACTCTTGGGAAAACATTTAATTCGGGCTGCCTTATAGGTTTAGAGGTTTAGTTCATTATCAGCATGTCGAGAAGCATGGTAGCATGCAGGGAAACATGGTGCTGGAGAAGTTGCTGAGAGTTCTGCATCTGGATCCACAGGCAGCAGGGAGAGTTTGACACTGGCCCTGGTTTGAGCTTCTGAAACTTCAGATTCCACCCCCAGTGACACACTTCCTCCAACAAGGCCACATCTACCCTAACAAGGCCACAAGTTCTAATCCTTTCAAGTAATGCCACTCCCTGTGAGACTATGGGGACATTTTCACTCAAACCACCACAAGTACCATGCAAAGTGACTAACACCAGCTTTGTCTAGATAAAACAAAACAAAGTAAAATCTCCCAAATCCATTCTTTTATAAAATTGAATTTTATCTATTTTTAGCTCTGTGTGTGTGTGTGTGTGTATGTGCGTGTGTGTGTGTCTACTTGTCTGTACACCCTTGCATGCAGGTGTCCACAGAAGTCAAAAGACAGCATCAGAGTCCCTGAATATAGAATTACAGGTAGTTGTAAACTGCAGTGTGGGTGTTCAGAACTGGATCTGGGTCCTCTGCAAGTATAGTCAATGATTTTAACCACTGGGCCATCCTTTGGCTCCTGTTTCTCCTTTTCCAACGGTTTTCATTCAAATGTAGCAATATATTCTAGTAATACATTCTTTTTTTTTAAAATAATTTATTTTTTCTCAAATCGTAGTTCATTCACACAGGGGTTATAAACATAGAAAGGCAGGATGTGGGGAAGGGAATGACACTGGAGGTGTGGGTGTTCAGGGGGAATACAGATATCTTTCAGAACCGGGTATCAGCTGGGTGAAGATTCAGAGGACAAGTTGCTATGACTCTGCCTATGACTCGCTTGTCCTTATCTAAGTTGGTATTGTTTGCCAAGGCTACCTGTTTACAAGGTCTATGACTACTCAGGTAGTAATACATTCTTTATCACATGTTAGAACAGGGATTTTAATACAGATTCCTTCCATAATAAGATAAATTAGCATATGATCAAACATTTAAAAATACCATTAAAAGAATAGACTTTTACTAGTTGGCTGAACTGATTATTCATACTGTGGAGTTATATTTGTCTTTTATACTATGTTGAAAATTAAGCCTAGATAGATTAAAGAAATGTATATAAATACAAGAGTTTAAAAATCAAAGGAAACATTTTTATTATATTGGAGTGGTATACTATAGGGTTTCACTGTAGAAAATAGAGACCACACTGACTGTTTCAAGCAGAAAATATTTGTGTGTTTTTCTTTATGCTGAGGTAAAACACAGAACCTCATGCTTACTAAGTAAGTGCTGTGAGATACATTTCAGTATCCTGAAAAGAATTTATCTTCTAGAGTTAATTGCTCCTAGGGTCTGTAGAAGGGAGGACATTGCAGGATTGAACATTCAGAAGCATGCCTCTTAGGAAACAGAAATTGCCAGTAACTGACCATTTTAGCTAAGACCTCAAGGTGGGAAGCTGCCTCTACTGCTCCGTGGGCAGATCAATGCCTACCCCTGCCCATCGACAGCTGTAAACATCATGACTGCACAGTCTGGCTTCCAAATCTTTCCAGAGAATCCACAGATCTTGTCTTGGGTTTCTATTACCGCACAAAACATCATGACCAAGAACTAAGTTGGGGAGGAAAGGGTTTATTCAGGTTACACTTCCGCATTCAGGACTAGAACTCAAGCAGGTCAAGAAGCAGGAGCTGATGCAGAGGCCATGAAGGGCTTGTTTCCCCTGGCTTGCTTTCTTATAGAACCCTGGACTACCAACCCAGGGATGGCACCACCCACAATGGGCCCTGCCATCCTTGATCACTAATTGAGAAAATGCCTTACAGCTATATCTCATAGAGGCATTTCCTCAAAGGAGGCTCCTTTTTCTGTAATAACTCCAGCTTGTGTCAAGTTGACACACAAAACCAGCTAGTACAGAACCTAAATCAACTCTTCATTCAAGTTGCAGGGCATATGAGGGATGAAGGCACATCAGAAAAGAGCTCATGCTCTCAAGCATGAGACTTCCCAAGCAAATGGAGAATAGTGTTGCATATTGTCCTGGTCCTCCCCCTGGGCATTGCACTTTCATGACAGACATTGATTTTGCTTATTGATAACTGCTGTACAATAACCTCTCTCCCCTTTCCCTTTCTTTCAAGGTTTCGTAGAATTCAGCAGTGATTTCCTCTGGACTTTTGTATGTTGCAAGGATTTTTGTTATGGCTTCAAATTCATTGATTGCTATGTTTCTGTTTAGGTTTATGCTATCTTTTCTGGGTTTGATTTTGGCAGCTCATATGTATTAGGAATCTATTCTAGATTTTTCAGGGGTTTAGGAGAGACAGAATAAGTTTTCTGATTATTCCCTAATGATTCTGGTTTTCACTGAAATCTGTAGACTTTTCTCTACTTCACCTTTAATATTATTAATTTGGGTATTTTCTATGTGTTGGTTTGGTTAGGAGTTTGTCAATTCTATTTTTAAAAGCCAATTCTTCATTAATCCACCTGTTATTTTAGTATCTTCATTTCATCAGTTTTTCTTCTTGCCAACAACTAACTGCTTTTGGGTTTAAGTTTTTCTAGGGCCTTGATGTGCACTGTTAGACTTTTTTTTGAGATCTTCCTGATTTTGAAACTTAAGTACTCATAGCTATGAATTTTCTTCTTACAACTGCCTCAGCTGTACCACACAGGTTCTAGAAAGCCATGTTTTGTTTTCATTTGATTCTAGAAACTTCATAATGTGTTCCTTGGTTTCTTCAACAACACACTGATCATTATAGGATGCATTTTTCACTCTCTACACACTTTAGTTTTGTTCATACTATTGGTGTCAATTCTACTGATGTAATGGAAGACATTGCTTTAATTCTCTTATATTTAGTAAGTGGCCTAGAATATGGTCTGTTTTAGAGAAGGTTTCACAGGCTGCCGAGAGAAGTGCATATTCTATTTCTGTTGAATGGAATATTTCCTAGATATTTGTTATTATTATTATTTTTTGTTGGCACAGTCTAACTCTGAGATTTCTTTGAGGTTTAGTTTGGCTGGCCTATTTAGATATGCAAGCGGGATATTGAAATCACCAAGTAATATTGTATCAGGATTCATCTGGTCTTATAAGTCCATTAGTATTTGTTCTATGGCATTCAGAGTCCCAATGTTTGGTGAATGTATTTATAGTTGCCATGCCTTCCTGATGAATTGTTCTCCTTATTAATATAAAATGGGCTTTTTAAAACCTCTTATAATTTTTCAAAGTATATTTTATCAAATATTAATATGGCTAAACCAGTTTGGTTTTGCCTTCTATTCACTTGGTAGAATGACTTCCCTCTTGATACTTAGTCTGTGGTTGTCTTTGCCAGTGAAATGTGTTCCTTAGGGCTAACAGATAACTGGTTCTAACTTTTTAAAAAATCTATTCAGCTTATTTATTTCTCTTTATCGGTGAGTTAAGGCCATTTACATTTAAGATTATTATCGAGATATGTACACAGATTCCTGTAATCTCATTTGTCCAGTTGGTTCCAATTATTTATGTTTTTCTTTCTGCCCTGTTAGTGTCAGGAGTTTTCTGCTTTACTGTGCTGGCTACAGTAGATTCCCTCCTGCCTTTTGTTTCTCTATTCCACTCAGGAAATTTATTCTTTCCCATGTTGTCATTATTGATGCTGTCTGTCTCCTTCTGCAGTGGTTGTAAATTCTGCTTGGTGGTTATAGATTGCCTTGGTTTGTGTTTGTCGTATGGTTTCATCAATTTTAAAAGAAAACTTTGATAAATACAGTACTCTGGGTTAGCAGCTATTTTCTTTCAGGGATCCAAATACATTATTGTTTCATGCTTTTCTGGCTGGGAATTGCTGATGAAGTTGCAGATCTGATGTTATTCTGGTGTTTCTGCTTTCATAAGCAAGTTGGCCTTTCCCCACCCCAGCTGTTTTTGCTTCTTTGCTTTCTAATTAAAAGTTGTGTGTGTGTGTGTGTGTGTGTGTGTGTGTGTGTGTGTGTGTATGCATGTGTGCACGCACACACACTGGTGTTCTGCATGTGTTTGTAGACAAGGGAAGATGTATTGATCTCTTCACAAAGGGTCTTTCACTGAAGCTGGAACTTGCTGTCTTTGGTAGACTGACTAGACAGAAAGCCTCTGGAGCCCACCTGTTTTCACTCTGTAATCTGGGGATACAGGGACCTGTGGCCACACATAGTTTTTAGTTGAGTGTTAGGGACCTGAATTCAGGTCTTCATGTTTACATAGCAAGCACTCATACCCACAGAACCATCTCTGTTTCATAGTTTGGTCACTGTTTTTTTTTTCTCCTTAAAAACTAATTCATTCTTTGACAATCTTATACATGTATGTAATAAATTCATTCTGGCCACATCTATCACCCTACCTGCCTCACAATCCTCTTATTCCATCAGCTTTCCTTCCTCTAAGCAAGTTTGTCTCTCTCTATTTTGTCCTTTTGTTTTTGCTTTGCAGGCCACTGAGTTTAAATAGAACTACCTACTTGGGCATGGATGTGGAGCTATGTGCTGGGATATAGGTAAGTTCCCTACACCACTGAAAACAGTTCCCCCTCTTCAGTAGCCATCAACTAGGAGAAGCTCCCCAGAGATGACACGAGAAGGGCCAGGCCCGAGGATCCTTCCATTATCCACGACTGAGTGCTGTCGTCTGTCTTGTGCAGGAAACCACACTGTTGTGAATTCATAGGTACAATGGTCAGGCCATACCAGAAAACAGAATTTTATGGCTCTCTTCCCAACCTCATGGCTTTGACATCCTCTCTGTTCCTTTCTTCTGTGATGTTGCTTGTGCTACTCAGAGCTGAGCATGTAATAAATAATTTATTTTTAGTACTGTTGTCTGCCATGAATCTCTGTGTTAACTACTGTTCATTGAAAACAAAACAAAACAAAAACCAACCAACCAAACAAACAAACAAAAAAAGGGATGGGCATCAGAAAGCTAGAGACTCAAAGAGACAGCAGTATAGTTTCAGTTTTGAAGCCTGCAAACTATGTAGTTTCAGAAGATATAGGTTTAAACTTAACTATTCACTAAATATCTGAAGGCACAGACACAGACAGCTACACACACACACACACACACACACACACACACCCTACTACCACCACCACTACCATCACCACTACCGCAACAAAAACAAAAACAAAAACAAAATAAGACTAAAAAATAAAGTCTCAGTATGAAGTCATTAAGATAGGAAAAAAACCTATTTTATTCAGCCTCTGTATTCAGATTTTCAACCCGTTGATTGAATCTAATTTATAAGGAAACCAGGCTCTTCTGCTCCAAACACTCATCCCATTTATAAATAGCCTCACAGACAGGAAGTAATATCTGGCTTAACATTGGGATGTCAAATTGGCATACAAAATTAACCATCACATACAGTGTGAAACAGTCTATTAAAAAAGAATGAGGTAGATTTGCATATTTGGTAACAGAAAGATCCCCAAGCTATATTGTTACATTTAAAAAAATCACAGAGTTGCACATATGCATTTATAAATTTATTTTGTGTATTTATATTTCTATAATCTCAAAGTCAAGGAAAAGTTCTACAGTCTTATTACTTTGTACCTTAACTTTCAAAGATATGTATTCATTTCTCTGTGCTTCGATGATCTTGAATTCTGGGAAGCAAGGACCGGGAATTAACCAGTGTCAATGAAATTTTCCACTCCCTACCCCTCCAATTTTTTTCTTGTATGTGTGTTATTCCTCTATAGCTAAGGAAGGTCACATGACTGGTGAAGCTGCAGCTTTATACGGACTCAGCTTAGCATTAGAACAGGAATGGGACTTCTTGTTCTCAGACTTGATGCATCCATCTTAGAAGTGGACTCTGGATTGCCCTGATTAGAAAGCATGTCCACTTATCCACTGTTTGTTTTAATGACTTACAGGAGTGGGATGTGCTAGCATAACTTGTTACACTCCACAACAGCAATAGCAAAGGTTCAAGACATTGCTGTTATTTTGTGTTTTAATCAATAAGTTGCATTTGTACATGACTTGTATCTTTTTTTAAAGGAAATAATTTCTCAAACTGTGTCAACAAATTCTTACTTGTCTTAGTGATGATGAATTTGCTCATCATCCTAGGGCATTAGCAAAGCACACTGTGGATGTGTCTGCCATAGTGTTGCCAGAGTGGATTAACTGAGGAGGAATGACTTGCCCCAATGGTGGGCAGCACCATTGCATGGGTCGGAGTCTGAGACTGAATAGAAGTGGAAAAACAAGAAAGCTACCTGAGAAACTCCACTTGTCACTGCTTACAATTTCCCCAGATGTGAAGGGAGATTCTGGCTGCATATTCCTGCTGCAGTGGAGACCCCTGGCATCATGCCTTCCCCATCGTGCTGGACTGTACCTTCAAGCAGTAAAACAAAATAATCCTGTCCTTCAGTTGATTCTTGCTGGGTACTTGGCCGCAACAATGAGTAACTAAGGCAGTAGTCCAATGCCATATGCCATGTCTAAGTCAGGATAAACAGTAAGTGCCCTAAACAGCTCTCTGATCAGTTACTTTCCAGGTAAGTGAACAAAGAGCCAATCAGAAAAGGGTAGATCATTAAAGGGCAACACTGTAATACAGAAGAGTCAGGCAGTGTTGCACAGAAGATAGATCCAGAGACTAGACTGAGCCAACCAGCTCTCTCAGGCAATCAGCTCATAGCTTCAACTAAGTTCATTTAGTGTTGCTCATATGTATATATGTTTTAGGGATGAACTCTTGGTATTAGATAAACAATTAGGGGCACATCTCTGGGAGGACTGATTGTCATTTGTTTAACAGTCATTAATTGCCTGTAGCTCTTCATCTAGGGATGGAGTCTTCTGAGATTTCCACTGGTATTGTTATTGTTCAGGTCTTATTTAGGCTACCACATTGTTGAGATTTTATGAATGCAGCTTCCTTGTCCTGCATAGAAGACACAATCTTGCAGCAGACATCCCAGTTCTCTATTATTTTTACAACTACTCTGTTTCTTCATCTACAGCGTTCCCTAAGCCTTATGAGTAGAGGCTGAGTTATAAATGTAGCCAGTGGGGCTGGGCATCTCATAGTTTATCGTTGTGTTTGACCAGTTTTAGCTTTTTGTTAATGGTGTTTATCTGGTGCCAAAAGAAGCTTCATTGATGACAGGGTAAGAACCTGTATTTGGAATGCAGTGAAAAATTAATCTGGTTCAGGAAAAGTGGCAGTGGTAGGTTGTTGTGATGGCTTGAACACATATGACCCCCATAGACTCATGTGTTTGAATGCTTGGCCATTGAGAGTGGCACTATTAAAATGTATGCCTGTGTTGAAGTAGGTGAGGTCTTGATAGAGGAACTGTGTCTCTGTGGGGTGGAAGTTGAAGGTCTTATATTCTCAAGGTGCACTTGGTGTAGCATAGCTGCTTACGGATCAATACGTAGAACTCTGACCTCCTTCTCCAGCACCATATCTACCTGTACACTGCCATGTTCCTAGCCATGATGATAATGGACTAAACCTCTGAAACTGTAAATCAGCATCAATTAAATGTTTTTCTTTATAAGACTTGCTATGGTCGTGGTGTCTCTTCACAGCAATGAAACTCTAAGTTAGATAGAAATTGGTACTAGGGAATGGGGCAGTGCTATGATAGGCCTGATTATGCCTTTGTTTGGGGGAATGTGGGTTTGGGAACTTTGGGTTAGGAAAGCAGTGGAATGCTTTCAGCACTGCTTAGTGGGCCATACTAGTAGAAGCATAAAAGACAATGGTGCTGAGATTGATTTGAACTGTGGAGGACTGGCTCAAGAGGTTTCAGAGGAGAATAATTTTAACATATTGCCTAGAGATTGTTCTTGTGATACTTTGGTGAAGAATGTGGCGGCTTTCTTCCCTTGTCAAAAGGGTCTACCAGTGGCTAAAGTGAAGATGTTTAGATTATTTGCATTGGCAAATGAAATCACAAAACAGCCTAGTGTAGACTCTGCTCTGTGGTTACCACTATTCATTCCTAGGAAGAGCCTTTTGATGAAAATGGGCAAGCTGAGCATAGAAAAATACAAAATGTACAGAATGTAAAAAATGAGGAGAAAGGGGACACCAAAAAGTGGAATGGAGCTAAATTCTGTGTTCAAGGAGATAACAGATTAAGACATGGAATAGAGGGAGTGATGACATCAGGAGAAAACCCCACCCAGCTAGGCTTCTATCTTGTGAAAAAGAATTAAAGGCCATCTTAGATTCAGGCATGAGATACATACCTTTAATCCCAGCACTCAGGAAACAGAGGCATGTAGATCTCTAAGTTAAAGGTACGTTTGGTCTGCAGAGCAAGTTCCAGGACAGCCAGACTTAGGCAGTGAAGGAAACCATAAAAGATAGAAAGCTGGTGAAGATGTAATTGAACAAGGGGGGAATGTTCCAGCCCCAGAAAACAAAAGAACTAGGAAGCTTCAGCCATGTGGTTCTGGCTTTAGAGTCAATAATAGAAGAAGGAGGTTATGGAATCTTTTTCTGTATCTAAGGAAAGATGCTGAGGCCAGGTGTATGTCTGGGAGTGGGGGAGCTGCATGGAAGCCTAGAAAGGCTATTGTGTGAATCTGTAAAGATAAAGCCTGTATTACCTTCAATACGCCAAAATGTTAGAGATGCTAGCTGAGGGATACCTTCTGAGGAAAGCTGTTAACAGGGAGTGGAACCTGCTCAAGAGAAAGACATGTGTTGCAGTCAACAAAGCTACAAGGAATTCAGGATCTGAAGAGAATTTTGACATGGACATGGAGATGCAGAGTTTGGAGAGTTCCCACCTGGTTTCTGGTCTTGCCTTGGTTCAGGATTTCTTCACTATGCTCCCTTTTGGAATAGTAATGCATATCCTGTATCATGTGTCAGAAATATGTGATCTGATTTTCTGTTTTGATTTTACAGGGAATTACAGTTAAGAGACAGCATGAATCTCAGAAGAGACTTTGAACTTTTAAACATTGTTGAGGCTGTGATAGACTACGGGTACTTTTCAAGTTGGACTAAATGCAGTTTGCATTATGTTATGGCTACAAGCCTAGGGGGTTCAGAGAGTAAAATGTAGTGGTTTGAAAAGGTGTAGCCCACAGAGACTCATGTGTTTGCATGCTTGGCTCATAGAGAATGGCACTATTAGGAGGTATGGCCTTGTTGGAGTAGGTGTAGTCTTGCTGGAAGAAGTGTGACACTGTAGGGGTGGACTTGGAGATCTTATATGCTCAAGCTGCACCTGGTGTAGCATAGCTGCTTGTAGATAAAGGTGTAGAACTCTCAGCTCCTTCTCCAGCACCATGTCTGCCTACAAACTGCCATGCTCCCTGACATGATGATAATGGACTAAACCTCTGAAACTGTAAGCCAGCACTAATTAAATGTTTTTCTTTATAAGAGTTGCTGTGGTCATGGTGTCTCTTCACAGCAATGAAAGCCTAACTGATATAATTGTCCCCTAGGTTCCATGACATCACCATCTATGGGCAGTTGGCTAGGTTTATAGAGGAAGGGGATGGAGGGGGATAGAAGTCAATAAAGAGGGGGAGGAATGGCAGATAAATAACATCAAGAATGTTTGAAGAAGCCAAAGTGAATCATATTATTTTACTTTAAGTTACACATGTGTGTGAGTGTGTGTGTGTGTGTGTGTGCACATGCATGCACAAGTACACACTTGCTTTTAATTTTTAATGAAGTTATACCACTTTGGGATGATAATGCTCACTCAAGAACTGCAGACTGCCTAACAAAACTCCCAGTACTGCACATGAGAAAGCTCCTTTGGAATAGTTGGTTGGGTGAGTCCAAAGTGTCCCCAAACAACATAGGCCATTGCCCTTGGCTGCTTCCTAGCATTCAAAGCTAAGTCCCCATTGATGAAGAAGCCACCGTGCGCATCAGACACAGGACTCAGAGAAATCAACTTGGAACTGACGTGGTTTGTGTCTATTAGCAGATCCTCCCGACTCTCCTTTTCTCTTCCTTTCGACTTCCCCTTTCTTTCTTTCCTTCCTTATTGAACCGAGAGCCCCAACGGGGCGTAAGCAAAGCATCTTTCATCATTTTCTCACTGTCTGCTCAGAACATTTCACCAACTCATTTTATCATGAATTTTGGAAGATGTCTCTGTCAGGTTCTGTAACTTTTATAAATAGTCCATCATTTACTGTTCCAAGAACAGCTTGACACTGCAAATTACAATAAGCAGTCCGCTGTCATATAACTCTGTACTCCTTTCGATTCTAAAGCTCTATTTCCCTTGATCCGGGTTCACTCTAGGTTGGAAGCTTGTATTAGAGGTGAAGGTGTCACTAGTCTTATGCCTGTACAGACATATAAATTAATTAAAGAAAAGATTTTTACTATAAAATTGTATGAGTTAGCGAAAAGTAGTTTCTTCCAACTCAGTCTCTCTACAAGCCCAAAGGAGCCATGTCTAGTCTGCTGGTGTTTCTTTCTTGGTTATCTCCTCCTGTGCGGCTCCCATGAGCAGACAGTACGTGTTCATTGCTGGGCTCTTCAGCTCGGCATCATCTCTGCATACAGCTCTTCTTTATGTGGACCTTGTTCAGCCCTTGGTAATAAGCCTGGCTGAATGAAATCATTTACAAAACCCCTTTGGTTTCTTTTGCTGGATTTTTTGACCTGCACTGAGGGGATGAGCACCTGTCCTTAGACTCTTCACATAACACGAAGACAGGTCCTGATGCCACCGAAGACTGGCAGGGGTACCTAGATCATGCTCTCTATTTCCTTAGGGGTCATTCTGAACAGCCAGACGTAAAGTAAAAGGATAGAGGAAAGCAAGGTGTATTGAGAACTTCTTCAGGTTTCCCTCTCAGACTGGAGGTGGCAATTTTCCAGGCTGAAAGAATGGATTTCACCAACACTCAGTGTTCCTGGTTTGCTTTGGAATGTGAACATCCTAGACACTGATCTTTAAAAATTGACTTAAAATTATTAGCATATTAGCAGGGTTCAGTGTGACATTTCCACATGCAGTGTGCGTCAAATCCAGCCTCCTTCCGTACTCTTCCTACTCTGTGTCATTGCTAGAAGTCAGTATTCTATTCGTCAACTGACTTATGCACCTGAGATGGCCTATGCTGCTTTGACAACTGGTCTTTCTCTTTTTGTCTTAATAGATCCTTTCAGCTGCTTGGATTTTTCTCTGATTTCCCATCCTTTTTTTAAATGATTCTTTTTATTATCTTTAATCTTTTTTTTTTTACAGTCCAGATGTTATCTCCCTCCAGTTCTGCTCTCTAACAGTTCCTTATCCCATTTCTCCTCCCCCATCTCCAAGAGGATGTCCCCACACCTCCACACCCTGTCAGGTCTCACCATTTCCTGGGGCCTCAAGTCTCTCAAGGATTAGGCACATCTTCTCTCATTTAGGCCCGACAGACAGATTGATCAATAGAATAGAATTGAAGACTCAGAAATAAATCCACACACTTATGGACACTTGATCTTTGACAAAGAAGTCAGAAATATGCAATAGAAAAAGGAAAGCATCTTCAATAAATTGTACTGGTCTAACTGGCAGTTGGTATGTAGAAAAATGAAAATAGATCCATATTTGTCACCTTGCATAAAGCTCAAGTCCAAGTATATCAAAGACCTCAATATAAAACCAAATACACTGAATCTAATAGAAGAGAAAGTGGGAAAGAGCCTCAAACTCATGGCCCTGGGGGAAAATTTCCTAACAGAATTCCAATGTCTCATTGCTCTAAGATCAAGAATTTATAAATGGGACCTCATGAACTGAAAAGCTTCTGTTAAGTCAAAGAACATAGTCAATAGGACAAATTGGCCACCTACAGATTGGGAAAAAAAACTTCACTAATCCCACATCTGATAGAGGGCTAATATCCAAAATATAGAAAGAACTCAAGAAGCTAACCTCTGAAAAACCAAATAACCCAGTAAAAAAATGGGGTATAGAACTAAACAGAGAATTCACAACAGAGGAATCTTGAATGGCCGAGAAGCACTTAAAGAATATTCAAAGTCCTTAGTAATCAAGGAAATGCACATCAAAATGACCCTGAGATTCTACCTTACACCAATCAGAATGACCAAGATCAAAACCTCAGGTGACAGCACATGTTAGTAAGGATATGGAGAAAGAGGAACACTCCTCCATTGCAAGTGAGATTGCAAACTGGTACAACAACTCTGGAAATCAATCTGGAGGTTCCTCAGAAAATTGGAAATAGATTTAGTTGAAGACCCAGCTATACCACTCCTGATCTTATACCCAAAGGATGCCCTACCATGCCACAAAAGCACATGTTTCACTATGTTCATAGTGACCTTATTTGTGATAGCCAGAAGCTGGAAACAACCCAGATGTCCCACGATGGAAGAATGGATACAGAAAATGTGATTCATTTACACAATGGAATACTATTCAGCTATTAAGAATGAGGACATAATGAGTTTTGCAGGCAAATGGATGGAACTAGAAAATATCATCCTGAGTGAAGTAACTGAGACCTAAAAGGACATGCATGGTATTTACTCACTATTAAGTGGATATTAGCCAAAAAATACAGAATACCCAGGATACAATCCACAGAACTCAAGGAGGTTAACAAGCTGAAGGACCCAAGTGAGGATGCTTCAATCCCACTTGGGAGGGAGAAGGAAGCAGAGGTGGTGGGGGGGAGAAAACTGGGTGGGAGGGGACAGGGAAGCATGATCAGATATTGGAGGATCAGGAGTGAAGCCCCAAGGGCAAACAGAATGAATAGAAATATGCAACCTCAAGGGTGGGAGGTGTGGGACCCCATAAAATGTACCAGAGACCTGGGAGATGAGAGAATCTCAAGACTCAAAGGGAGAGACCTTAGATGAAATGCCCTTCAGTAGGGAGAGGGAACTTGTAGAGTCCACCTCCAGCAGAAAGACAGGGCATCAAATGAGGGATAGGGTTGCCATCCCACAGTCAAACACTCTGACCCAGAATTGTTCTTGTCTGAAAGAACTATAGGGACAAAAATGGAGAAGAGACTGAAGGAAAGGAGGTCCAGTGATTGGCCCAAATTGGGATCCAGCTCAAGTGGAGGCTCCAAGGCCTGGCACTATTACTGATACTACGGTATACTTACAGACAGGAGCCTAGCATGGCTGCCCTCTGAGAGGCCCAACAAACAGATGACTGAGATAGAAGCAGATACTTACACCCAGACTATGGTCTGAAGTCAGAACCCCTGTGGTTTAATTAGGGAAAGGCTGGTAGAAGTTGAGGAGGATGTCGACCCCATAGGAAGGCCAATGGTCTCAACAAACCTGGACCTCCAAGATCTCTCAGACACTGAGCCACCAACCAGACAACATACACTAGCTGGTTTATGGCCCTAGACACATACACAGCAGAGGACTGCTGGGTCTGATTTCCCATCTTTTACCCATCTTTTGTTTTTTTTCTTACTGACTTTGGAGTATCTATCCTTACAGAGAAGCCGTTATTCAAATGTTTCAAATAAACAATAGACTGCGATACGTGTTGTCAGTAAGACGTTTACTAACAGGTTCACTATTTCTAAGTATGGATTTTGCACCCTCAAGTTGAAGGTAACTCATTTAGATCAAGATTTAAGAAATGCAAGCAACAGATCTTTTACATTATCACGTGGGAGTATTGCAATTTACTTACTCAACACAAATTCTTGTCTCACTTTAAAATGAATCTTTCTTTTTCCCATCAGGTGTTACAAATTTGTCCAAAGTCTTCTAAGTTTGACAACTTACCTCATTGTCGCTATTAATATCCACAGGGTGGTCTATATCTGTTGCTTCTCTTCAGCCCTGTGCCCAGTCAGAGGGATTACCACTTCCTATACCTTCTTTGCCTGTAAGGGAACCTCTTTATCTCTCTCCATAAGAAATCAGGAAAAAGCAACTTGTTTCTATGAGACATTTATACATTTGTGAGGCAGTTTATTATTTCTAATCAGGAAATGGCTTGTACTTTATTGATGAACCTCTTTTCAAGCTGGAAGCTATATCATTAATTACTTTACTCTCTATACAGTAAATTATGTACCAGATATTCAGCAGTGTTTCTAAGCCTATTTCTTCCAAAAGACCTTTATGTACATAATTTATGTATATACTTTCTTCTCAAAATATATTTGAGTGATTGGCAACCTAAATTTTGCTGTATGGGGTTTTTAATTTGTAAGTTCATTATACTAGAGTGATTTTTATAATAAGAATAGTTGAGTACAATATATTAAAGTTACCATCTTTCTTCCCACTTGTGGAATACTTATGGAATACAATAGTGGCAACCATGGACCCTTCTTGGTGTCTTCATCAAGATCTGTCTCTAGCAACTTCTGTATTTGTTTCAGGCTCTTAAATGCCTGTGTTCAGAAAGGTCCATTTATCAAAGGACTGGAGGATTGCTCAGATCATTGGCAGTTAATTAAAGCAAAGGATTATAAGAGTGGTGTGCATGAATGTTAAATGTTTTTTATAATTTCAAATACACATAGTCATGATCTCTTGTGAGAGTTTTGATGTAGGACTCACCTAAACCTTCCTCTGTGTCTGTGTTGCAGAGTGGCGGTCTGACTGGTCTTTTTTGTATATACCATTCCCATAATGCAGCAGCTACAATTTCCAGTTTCAGGCTCATTAAATGAAGTTGGACCTTAAAGACTGTGAGGAAGCAACATGAGACAAGAATTCTTAGCTGACACATAATGGCCCAGCTTCTGTGGCTCCCTCCTAATTTGATAGGTTTTAAAAATGTTATTCAGAACAGTCCAACCTCATTCCCACATCTTCATCCTCAACCCTCAGAATTTTCATCCGTCTTGGTTTGGTTTATAGGCTTGCTCTGTTTCATTAACCATTATCCAAAGCACTGACATGTGATACGATCCTTGGAACCTGAGAAGTACTGGTATACTTAACAAAGGAAATACAAGAGACAGAGAGAGAGAAAAGGGGGGGAGGGAGGGAGAGAGAGAGGGAGAGAGAGAGAGAGAGAGAGAGAGAGAGAGAGAGAGAGAGAGAGAGCAAGCATCCTAGCACAGCATTTTCTGTTGTGCGTGCCAGGCCTGAAGAGAAAAACATTAGTCAGAAGTACATGATGAACCGTTTGAGGTAAGAGTAAGAGGTCTGACCTGGATTGAAGATTGACTGACCTGGTTGGAGTCTGCCTTTAGAACCTGGAGAAAATTTCACTAGAATTCAAAAGATGTGGAAAGAATTTTCCCCAGAACTTACCTTACAGAATGCAAACCTTTTGTAGTTATTGTTTGTGTGTTCCTGGGAGAAATGAAGAAGACAGAGGCATGTGACCTCAATCTTGGAAGCCAGCCTTGTTTCCATTCTTCACATTAGCGTCATATCCATGATCTTGGAGGCTTGGTATTTTTAAATACAACATAGCTTGAACATTCTCCAGCCCCACACTTATCTTTGCTCCCTCTGCCATCTGGCCAGCTAAGGATATAGCAGGTCCTTATTGACTGACCAGGAGGCAGAGGCTGACCTTTGCCTGGGCTCAGGCTTTTACATAGCTGGGAAGAAAAAGAGAAACATGGTTATAGTATTGTGGAAAGCAATGGACAGCCTGAAAGACAAAGACCCCAATGGATTCAGAATGGGGAAAAACTTGAAACCAAATCACCCAGAGAAAGCTCACATTTCTCTTCTTACATTTTATGCATCTAGCAGAAAAAGGCTATCAAATTCTGCAAGTTTTACCTAATATTCCTGTAAATCAGCTCAGTGGAAGTGTCTTGAAATAGTAATTAAGACTCAGAACATTGACACCCGACAGACAGCTCTAGCTATGAAACGTCCTGGTATTGTAACCTTGGTGAATAAATCCAAGTTAGAGTTTCTCTGTTTCTAAATTGGCTATAGCAGTGCCTGCCTCACATCCTTGACTAAATGATTGCTTAGTAACACACACACACACACACACACACACACACACACACCACACACACGATGCATTTTCATACCCTATATAACTAGATATGCTCAGTTAAATGCATATGACCAGGAAATTCCCTATGAGAAGAAATTGCCAACAGGCTCCTAAAAGATGACACATAGACCTGAACAAATCTGAGGTTTAATTTTAAGTAGTTTCTTACACCAGTGATAACTCCCTGAAAACATCTGTTAACTGGCCTTTTCACACTCTCTAAGCAACTGACAGTTGATCTTCACAGTGACCTACCTCCCAAATTGTCAACAAGTTAATCCTGTCCATTTAGCCCTGTGGGAAGTGAGTGACACTGTATTCTAAGATCTCTTTTCTACGTTGACAACCCAAATAAAGTATTTTGGGTAATCTTCCATAAAACTCAATACCTTAATTAAATAGAACAACCCATTCCAGGACCAAATCAGCAGTTCTGTATAGAGGCCAATTGCCTGGGGAATCTTGCTAGAATGGCCATTAGGAGTAAGTAATTGCTGTTTGCTGCACTGGTGACATACTTTTGACTTACTGGAAATCAGGTCCATTTGGCTTAATTGGAAGACATTTTTAAACCACTCACCACAAGGCATCTCAGTTTTCAAAGACCTTATAGTGTCATGGGGAAGACAGATAGACAGACATATCAAGAGCTCCCACAAAGTATTATGAGTGCTTGGATCAGATCAAATGTTAGAAATATTTTTTTTGTAATAAGAATCAGCCCAGCCCTCAGTCTTTAGAGTGACTCTAGACAGAATACCCATATTAAGGTTTAAACCTGTTTCACTTTGAGGTTGTAATTATTTTAGGGCCACTAGATTATGTACATGCTAAATAGGTAGAGCACAGCTGAGACTGGGCATTTGTACATCACATAGACTCCTACAGAATTCCCTGCATAAAATCCCTGGAAGGACCATCAGGTGAGACACAGGCATCTGTCTCTCCAAACTGGGACAATGGAGGGCACCTGATGTGCATGGAGGAAGGTTCCCCATAACCGCCCCAGAATGACTCCCTATGTCCTAGATCATTGACTGTCCCTGATCTGCCTTGGCTTCAGCTTGTGATGTGCCTGAGAATAGTGACCCCTTCCTATTTCCCTGCAGATCCATCATGACCGATAAGCACTCAATAAAAACTTGTTGAAAACAGGCTGAGTAAGTGTTGTAGGTAACATGCACAATCTAGGGATTATAATCAACTCCAACCTAAATCCCAGTCGATTCCCAGCCACAGCTAATTAATGGCCATGTAAGACACTGCAGTATAATGAGATATAAGCCTGGTTTAACACAACAACAAATAACATTACTTGATAAAGTAAGGAACATATTGTGTTCTAGGCCTGGTTAAGTGTCAAACTAGGAATTTAATTTTCTGTTTCTCTTTCTGTCAATAATAGAACAAGTGGAAGTGTTTGAAAAGTCCAATTTCATGGCATAGAATTCAGAGCCATGCAAAGATCAAGCAGCTTTGTTTACCAAAGGCCTATAATTGAGGAACAGTCTCTCCTGCAATTACACAGTTAGCTATGATAATGTGGTTCTTGAATTTATTCTATTTTTAATTGTTGTAGACATTTGTTCAGCATCTGCTTTTATAGCCATTTAACTAAAGAGACATTGCTGTAATAAAATGCGTAAATTTGTATTGAGTGGCATTGTTAGCTTTTACCAGAGTGTATGTGTACCTTGTACAATGCAATTAGTATCTTCTAGAGCAACTGGTTTTGAAAATCTGCAGCATGTTACAGTTCACAAAGACATTTTCTGTATAAATATATGAACAGGTGAACAGGTGGATGAATGTAAAGAGACATTCTCTAGAGTCCTGTGGCGTTTTTATTGTATCATGTGCAAATTGTCAAACACTTTAACAAATAAACAGATAATTAAATCGTGGTTTGTGGCGCAGAATAACAAAGCCAGATTCTCTGTTTTCTTCCCCTCATCTCCTCTCTTATCATAATCTGTTTTTTTTTCCCTTTATCCCTGACCAATTTAGGGTTGGTGCAGTCACAGGCATATTTGAAGATTAGCCACTATGTAGATGATAAATATTGCTTTCTATTTGGGGAATAGAAATACAGGTGAAGCTGTATTAGATCCGAAAAAAACAATTGTGAGTGATGTATTTTGGATTATTTTTAGACATCAAAGCGCATGTATGTAAGTGTATGCAAGTGTAATTATCCACTTTCCAGGGGACGCTGAAAATCCTTTCCAGAAGTCTTCCATTCCAACTGCTCTCGGTTTTACCATCTCTTTTTTGGAATTTATTATTTCCGCTGCTTCTTGTCACTTTAAGAGAGCACACATGTCAGCCAGCAGTCAACTCAACTGGTCCAATTCCCATGAAACTCAACAAAAGCTTGGCTAGGAAGACTCTAAACATTTGGCTGTTTGAAAAAAAAATTCAAGTAGCTATTTTTTCATCCATGAGACGTTGATTAGTTAGAACAGAGACTGGTAGGATGCAGGTGGGAAAGACCTGCTTCCAAACGGAAGTGTTCACTAAGGTGACAGTGACTGTTCTTTCATAGTGATGCCAGTCCTCCCATCACATGCCGTGACAAGGCACAAGTTTCACTGGTCAATTCTACCCCAGGAGATCTGAGTGGGAAGTAAGAATGCTTGTGGGAGCCTGGTCCATTTTCTTTGTGTATTGTCATTCCTACAAGTCCCAGGCAGGGGGCTGGGGATCATTTCTAAATTGGTTTTAAAAGTATGCCAAAGCTTTTGATATTTAACCCTGAACATTTCTCCCATAGAACAATAAAAGAGACTTTTGTTTTCCCAAATGGCGATGACAATATTAACAAGAAAAGAGGAAGACAAGTCTGAGCACACGGGACCATTTCCTCTATCTATAAAGTGCTTTCCTAGGTCCCTGATGATATTTTAATTGTTGCCTCTGCAAAACCCTTCTGTGGTTTCTGTTTGGCTTGTGCTGCCTTCAGCTTTGTTTCTGGTATTTGGACTCCTGTCAGAATTAGTAGATCAAAAATCTAGTGCGACGGCTGGATGTATTTAATTCTCTCTTTCTACCAGGAATTTACCACTTGGATTTAGTGGTGTGTATCTTATGTGGATGTGTGCAACACACACACACACACACACACACACACACACACACACACACACACACATACATGCAGTGTCCCTCAGCATCACCTTCCCTATTAGGATTATCAGAACCCTGGAACTGTGGGTAGAAGATCTATTTCTTTTGCAAAGGTGAGAAAAATGGGAGGATGTCAGGGAAAGGGAAAAGAGGAAAATAAAGTGTGTGTGAGTGTGTGAGTGTGTGAGTGTGTGAGTGTGTGTGTGTGTGTGTTTTGGACTGAAGAAGGGAGGAAGAAGAGAGGGGGACTATGAGTGAATGTGGAGGGAGGCGGGAAATGAAAGGATATTATATATTTTTTTGTATCTGTCATTTCCCTGCTATCTCCCATATGACTTCTTAATCCATCAGAATGCTGGGAAGATAATGTTTTGGGCGAAATAACATGAGAGAGAGGATAGACTCCCAAGGACCAATATCTTTATTGCTCGGAGGATAAACGGATTATGTCAGCCATTTTCTGTTGCTGACAGCTTTTCTTATTAACCGATTTTATTTTTTAATCTTCCAGGGAAGAAATATGGTTTTATGTCACAATAAAACGCCGGTCACATCTAATTCTGCCCTCAAACAAACAGATTTCTGAAAGCCTTGCAGAGAAATTTGAAATAACTTTAAAGAGGGGGTTTTTGGATAAAGTCTTTATCCAGGGGCTTGTTCAACTGCAGTGTAAAAGGTTTACAGAGAGAGGAGAGGAGAGAATCAGTGGGAGGGAGGGAGGGAGAGAAAGAGAGAGAGAGAGAAAGAGAGAGAGAGAGATAAGGGCAGAGAGAGAGAAGGAGAAAGGAAGACACACACAGCTGCTTTACTTGGTGATCCTTCTTCAAACACAGGCATGTCAGGAAAATGCAGCTTGAGTGAAAGAGGGCTGGAGCGGTGAGTGGAGGAACCTGACTTCCTCTGGGGTTCTATATGTGGGTGCTGCCTGCTCACGCCTCTAATGCCTACACTTTTCCCTAGGTTTTCTGTAGGCATGACTAGCTGATGGCATTTTTTGCAAGAATTGTAAACAAACATGAGAGGCATTTGAAGCTTAGAGGTGCTGCTAGTGCCCCACTCCCACCCCCCATGATTCCTTTGCTGGGAGCCATCAACCTGCTTGAGGATTTAGGTCTTCAGTTGCCCCACAAGAAAATCTGTCAAACTCCCCATAGGATTCTGGTCCTCACTCACTCCTACAGGCCTGCAGCAAATGCAGGGCCATCACTAACATAAAAAAAAAAAAAACCTACTGGTTTCCCCCCTTCTCTTCCATATGGCACAAGGTAATTTAGTTAGATAGGGCCCCTGCCCACTAAGAGCTCAGCCCAGGAAATGTCTTTAATTTGTGCTTCTAGTTCTGTGTGTGCCCTACTCATGTAGACCAAGTACCTTGATTGATAATGATGGCCAAGTCTTAAAGCGTCCCCAGCTGGGGAGCATCAGTGATTTGTAGCACTTTAAAAATCTGTTAAAAAATAAATCACTTGGATTTTCTCAAATTTTTTTTAATAAAAGAAATGAGCTTAGAAAATTCTTAAACCGTAGACAGTTTGGGACAGTCTGTTCTTTTTCCAAGCAAGTTTGAAAAGCCAAGTCTTCCCTAGCTGTTCCAAGATAGAAGACAAAAAGACTGAGCCAAACTTCTTATGTGGAAACAAGAAGACATCATCTCTTTTCCCAGGGAACTGGAGGTGGGGAATGGTGGAGACTGGAGATGTTTCCTCTCTCCAGTGAATTGGCATTGTTCTAACACAGAATCAGAAGGTCACTAGGACCCAGAGCTCAAAAGGACCACCCCAAGTCACTTTGGGCTGAACCAACCCTGAATCTCCATGCTTTTGACTCCAAGCTGTTACTTAGGGAAAAAATGGGGGTGCCAAGTGAACCATTTTATTAGTTTCCCCACATCTATGGACATGCACCTCTTATAACACTGTAGCCACACTGAGAGTGTCTGTGTCCCCTCCATCTGGAGGAGCAGACTTCATGTTGCCCTGTCTGAGTTGATGTGTGATGGCCTCATGGTCCTGGTGAAGAGCCATTTCAAGAAAATGAGGTCACCAAGATTACTGATCAGGATGATGATAACAATGGTTGTATTTTGATTCTTGGTTTACCAAGCACGTTACACATATCATCTTACCTTCACACCTCATCTTATCAGCTTGACAAGAGCATAATCACAATAATAATATCACCATCATCAACAGTAATTAGAAACTTTCTATTTACCTTAGATGTTTTAATTCAGGGTCTTGCTATGTAACTAGGCTGGCCTAGCACTCACTGTGCAGCCTTGAAATCACAGCAATCCTCCTGCCTTAGCCTCACCAGTGATGGGACTATATATCACTCTGCTTAGTTTGCGTCAAGTGCATATATCAAATGTAATCCTTTAAATCCACCTCTGATCTGTTTTATAGATGGAGAAACTGAGGCAAAGACAAGATGAATGGTTTCCTAAGGCCTTACAGCAAGTACTTGTCAAGCCTAAGACTGTTTCAGACTGCCCAAGACTGTTTTTATGAAACATATGAGATCCAGCAAGGGCAGAGGATGATGTCACCCAACTGAATCAATGATAGATTTGTATCTTGTGCTGAGTTTTGTAGACCTGCCATGACCTATCTTCTTTCTCATTCCTATCAGCCACTTTTTAATGTCTACCTCTAAATTTCTTAGCTTCACAGACCTAGGAGTTGTGTCACCTTTGGAGGTATGTTTGGAGGTGCACCCTCCATCCCCAGCCTGTATGTGCATGGTCTTTGCCTTTCTTTGTAATCTGTCTCTCACTCCATGAATCACATCTTTGTCTTGCCCCTAGAACATGAGTCATTCATGGGCAGTTTTACTTTCTTTTATTTCTGGTGCTGAGCACCATGCTTGACAAAGTGTGTGGGTAAGCATTTCTCACTAATGTGCATGCTTACTAATAAAAGGAAGAAGTACTTGTGACCGTGTCCAAAGTGACTGTGAGACACCTGCGGTTAGTGTAAGGTGCCTACCTAGTCAAGGAGTTCCTTTTCTGAGAATGTATTTTCAAAAACTGTTGCAGGTCAGGAGCACAAAATCAAAATAATCCATCACATTTCAGGGATTTTAAAAGGCATAATCTTGTAATGAAATATTGTAATTTTACGTGTACATCCATTCGAGACTCAGCCTCGTACTGTAGATGGCACCGCACCACACAGGCATAGAGCCTCCCCGCAATGGTCCACAGTTATTCTACTCATTATTTTTATGTGAGCATCTCTAGGGCACTTTCCTAATGCAGTATAACTGAGGACTTTCTAACTGTTGTCCTACAGACACAGTCTTAAAGGACATTAGTGGATTATTGAGAGGGAGGGATGGAAGGAGGGAGAGCATGTGAGAGAAAGAGAGGAATACATCCATAGGCGAGGAAGCATGGGAAATGCAAAGTTAAAGCCACATTAGATTGGTTTCCTGAGAAACTTTAAAGAGCCGATATCATACAGTGTTTCTCAAATTTATCAAAACAGGAATTTTGTGTGGGGATTTTCTGGAGAACATTTCTTATACAACTATGTCTATAACAGTTTGGCAAGCATTCTTCAATCTTTATGTATAAGTATCCTTGGCACATGTTCCATTTCAAAGTTTATTTTTAATTATTGTGTGTGTACTTACCCTTTTACACACAACCACACCCACACTCACAACCCCCTCCCCCATGGCACTGCTGGACGATATAGTTACCAGGGGCTATGTGCTAATATTATCATTAATGTAAATAGAAACTTAGGACATCATAAATACCACTTGACCTGCAAGTGGTAGAAATTCAGTCCTCAAGTTGTTACAAAAGGAATTTTCTGTGGAGTTGGTTATCAGCATCACCATCAGCACAGACTATGATCTCATAGTGTGAGTCATGAAGACACCAAAAGTAAGCCATGGGCCTGACAGCAAAGGAAGTTTGGTGGTGTGCTTTGATGCACGCACAAGAATGAAATGGGTCAGTTACATGAATGAAGATGCATGAAGACCAAAACAGACGGAGGTCACGAGACACACTATTCTAACCCAAACAGTCACGAGCGAGCCAGCCGGAAGCATTTGTTTCCACTTTGTTAGAAACGTGGAGTGTCAGGTGGTGATATTCTTTCAGAGCTGTTGAGTAACTAGATAATATATTGAAAGTATCAAGGATAGGGTGGGACTTATTACAAGCATTTACTCAATGGTGGATTATGTTAAATAATAACAGCAATGGTCATAGCAGTTTTTGCATATTTCATTATTTGTCTCATGTTTATGTTTCTGGATTTGTAGTTAGTGGAATATGGTAGATTTTTGGAGGTGGTATTAGGTTGTATGTCCTCCGCCTTCATTATTCAATTTGTTTCCATGTACACGTGAACAGGCTTTCTTTCCGGATTCATGTTGACTTCCTGGAATTTAATACATTCTATTATGCTGTAACATGAGAAAAGGTATCTATTCCATTGTATTTCTGGAAGCCAGAAGAACAAACTCAAAGTTCAGCAGGAGTGTGTTCCCTTTGAAAGGGAAAATCTGTGGAAGAGAACACTTCCTGGCTTCTTCCAAGCTTGGGAAACTTGATCTGTGCTTCTTGGCTTGCAGCTGCAGCCACTACACCCCCTGCCTCTGTCATCTGGCTTCCTATGGTCTCTGCATCATATGACAGTTTTCTTTTCTTATCAGGATAGTTATATCAATTCAGAATTTATTCTAAAGGCCTCATCATAACTTATTTTGTCTGTAAAGATAATATATACAAGTAAGGTCACACCCACTGGTACTGGGGGCTAAGTCCTAAGAATATGTTTTTGTTTTATTTGAAGTAGGGTCTCACCATATATTTTTGGCTGTCCTGGAACTCATTTGGTATATAGACCTGGCAGGCCTCAAACTCAAAGAAATCAGCTTGACTTTGTCTCTTTAGTGCTGGGATTAAAGGTGTATGTCATCCAACCCAGCAATTTTTTGAAGGATACAAGCATTTTGAAGGATAACAATCACTACATCTATTCTGGTCTCATTAATTTAGTAAATAGGAATATCCCTAAGATAAAGCCATCATTAGTTAGACCTTCTATTACTGATAGCAAATACACCCCAAGTGATGTCATGAGGATAGAACCAGGGTTACCAAAGTAAGTATTCTTAGAATTGGTCTACAGTACCGCGGGAGTTATTATCAGGCTATACCCACCCACCTCTGGTCCTGAGACACTTGTTCATCCACCTCTGGGTAGGGAAGTTGAGTGCTATGACTGAAGCCGCAAGAGCTTTATATCATGGAAAGACAAGAGGGGGAAGGTGTAACTGGGCAATCACCTGAAAGAAAAGGAGGAAGAGGCAGAGAAAGAGGAGCCGCAGCAACAACGCATCAACATCCACTTTACACATCAAATGTCCAAAAGAGGGGCAAGTGTGTCACTTCTTTATGGGATATACCCCAAACCACAAAATTATGTTTGTGTACATCTCTGAAACAAATGTTGACATATTTGTAAATGAATCAATAATGCTCACAGAAGCAAACACAAAACTGTTTCCCAGGTTTTGTTTAACAGGAGAAAAACTTTGTAAAGCTTCTAAAACATTAGATTTACATAGATGAAGTGACCTTGTAGCTCTTATCGGAAGCAACTACAGTATTTATACCGGCATAACAATGAATGGTTTGTTTAGAACAAAGAAGCCACATAAACATTTTTGCAAAGCTAAGCTTACAAGTGAGACATTTGGCATGTGGGAACTTCAGGAGGCAGAAAGATGTTAAGAATAAGAATTCTGACTAGTACAAGAGGTTCAAAGATAATAAGGACTTCTTAGAAGATGATGGGTTGAAAAGAGGCCAAAGTCTTTCTCCTGGCTACTGTAAAAGAGAGACAATAGTGTTGACTGATAGAAAAAAAAAGAAATCACTCCCATTGTAGGCATGAGAAAAAATGAAAACAGTTCCAGACAAACGCAGTGACCCCAGTTTAGTCAAGCCATTCTGTATCAACTAGTGGAAGGAGCTAACAGAGAGGCAGGGCAGCTCCTGGATGAGCCTTGACTAAGTTATAAGTAGCAAAGAATAAACAATGATTGCTAAGAACAAAGACTGCAGAATCAGAAGACTGCAGACTCCATGAAGTAATATATAGAGAGAAACAGGGTTGGGGAAGGCTGTTAAAGAGCAAACTCAAGACAGGAACCCCAGAAGTTCAAGGATGTCTAAATATCTAATTAAAATTGCAACGAACAAAACTTTAAATAAACACATGCCTAGAAGAAAGTCCAGTCCTGTGGCTGTCAGAACCAGGGAGGTGAGAGAACAGAAGCTTAACTGTGTGAAATGAACTTCGTTTTATAAGTGATTGAAGCCGCAAATGCCACATTTAAGACTGATCTCAAAGCAGGATCTTTTGTCCCGGTGGATAACCTTACAGCCATACATGGGTACTACACTGATTGGACTCAATGGATTTGAATAAATATATAACTTATGAAGGAAAACAACAAATTGAGGAGGACAAAGGGTGGGATGTGAAGTTGGGGTGGGGTTTCTGGATGGAACTAAAGGAGGCAGGGAACAGGGGATATAATCAAGATACATTACGTACATACACGGCATTTTTTAAAGGTCTCTGTTTTTTAGAGCGTGTCATTTAAGAATCATCTTCAAAGGGAACAAAGTAACTAACTAACTAAATTAAACAAACTAACTAACTAACTAACTAACTGTATTTTGTCTTAACATTTGAAAATATTAGATCTAGAAACAGTTACCAGGAAGGAAACAGCAATGTAACTCATGTGCCATTTTTGGGACTAAGAAGCCTGACTTGCGATCTTAATTCTCAAATCTCGAAGAAGTTTTCAGAATGGTCCATATACCTGCTCTTCATGGACATGCTCCTAGCCTAAGAAATCAATACAAAGCTAAATGTTGACTTATTAAAATGGTAATTATTGCTCTAACTGCCTTCCCACTCAATATCAACCTTTTGAGAGTTGATGAGTAATACTTCATGTAAAGCCACAAATAAAAATGGTCTTAAAATACTTTTATTGCATTTTTAAGAAAAAGCCATTCACATAGGCTATAGCTCATGAGAGAGATTTTTAAATATAATGTGGCAGCTCTCCTTCCTACAGTAGATAATGAGAATAGACAGCAAGTCCCCAGGCGCAAGGAGATGCCACACAAGATCTTTGAGAAAATACATATGGTCCTGGTAAACTTGGGTCAAGAAGGGGAAGTGTTCAAAGTACAGTGTCTGCCAATCTTTCTGATCCTCTAGGTACACCCTCCTCCTAAAGGGAACTATTAGTGAGAGAGAAGAGGAGACCTTAGGAATGATGATGAAGGAAATAACGTCGGCAAAACTTAAAAAAAAAAAAGCAAAATAAAAAACCACAAATGACAGGACTGGGAAAATGACTCAGCAGATAAAGCTCTTGCTGTACAAGCATTGATACTTTGGCCTTTTCTTTCTGACGAATCTGGGTATTTATCTCTTTTTTTAGAATTATAGTATTTTAAAATATACCATCTCAAAATATTTGTCAATGAATTCTGATTGCACTGGATTCTGCTCTAACACTCCTCCTATTCATCTCTAAGATTTAAATTTTAGTTTAGATCTTTTTCTTATTTGTTATTTAATTAGAAATCTGTTAATCTTGGTTAATTTTTTTCAAAAACAAACTGACTTGTTCTATATATGTTATTTTATTCTCCATCTCATTAATTTTTGCCCTGATCTTTTATTTCTTGTCATTCACTGATACTGGGTTCGTATAACTCTTGTTTATCTAAGGCTTTGCTTTTCATCATTAGATTATTTATTTTGGATCTCCTGGATTTTAAAAATATATTCATTCATAACTATACACTTTTAGGAGATTTTAAATCTCGTCTGTGGCTTCTCAAATGACTCACTGGTCGTTCAAGAGTATATTGTTCAGTCTCCGTGTATTTGTATAGTTTTTGTAGCTTCTAATTTTTTTTTTTACTATCATCTTATAAGATTTAAAAATATCTTTGACTCTTTTGTCATAATTGGATTGGTTTTGTGTTCTACAATGTAATCTATTTATAGAAGTTTCTATGAACATAAAAGGAATGTGTTTTTACATTTGCTAGATGCACTTAATTATATGTTTATTATTATTTGTTTTATGAAACTGAAAATACCAATTTTTGGTGCACATATATTTATAATAGTATATCTTCCTACTAATTGTTCTCTTTATTAATATGTAATAGACATTTTCATTTCTTCTAATTAATTTTGGCTTGAGTATATTTATATGATATAAAAAATAACTACGATGGCTGTTTCCAGCTTCTATTTGCTTGATATATAGCCTTTGAATCTCCATGCGTATAATCTGATGAGAGTTTCTTCACTGCTTATACACGTTTGGGGTTCTAAACCCCTCTGTGTTGGAATGTCCATTTATTTTTCTACATTTGAGTCTTTTTCTCCTTAAGCTCATGGTATTAATTCTCTCTGCCTTTAATTTTCATCTCAGTTCCTTCTTTTATGTTATAGTCTTTGGTTTGGTCCCTTGGTCACATCCCAGAGATTTTTGATCACATTCCTTCATTATGCTTTTCCTTTATAAGATTGATTCATTTATTTTATGTATGTGAGTACACTGTCTTCAGACACACCAGAAGAAGGCATCAGATTTCATTACAGATGGTTGTAAGCCACCATGTGGTTGCTGGGAATTGAACTCTGGACTCTGGAGAGGAGCATTCAAGGCTCTTAACCACTGAGCTATCTCTCCAGCTTTATACTTTTCTTTATTCAGGTTTAAAAACAATATTTCCTTAACTTTGTCCTCTATCTGCTATTCTTTCTCCTGATTGACTAAAACTATTGATGATGGCGTCCACTGCGTCATTATTTGGTTCACTGAACTTTTAAAAAATACATGTATTTATTTTTAATTAAAATATAGTGTATCATTACCCTCTTCCCCTTCCTCATCTCCTACTCCTTCCATGTACCTCCTTTCTTGGTCCCTCCAACATTACAGCCTTTTTCCTTTGATTGTTATTATTACATATATGTATATATGCATTTATATAAATACAAATGCATGTACACAAACAAACACGCAAACACACACACACACACATTCACACACACACAACCTGATGACCCTGTTTAGTACTGCTTGGACATACATGATTTTAGGGATAACGACTTGGAAGTGGATAGCCAATTCGGGTTCTATCCCTGGGGCTGAGTAACACTACCCTCTCAGTAGCCTTTAGTTGCCTATTGTGTTTACTTAAGGGTAGGGCCCCATGATATTTTCTCATACCATCTTAATCTGTCTTGGTGTTGTCTTTGTTCACCTACTATTTTGACAGCCATGTAGTTGACATGTTATGGGTGTAGCTTCTCTGTCATTTCTAGGAGACAGGACTTCATAGCCAACTTCTTGGTCGTGCAGTTCTTACAATCTTACCTTTTCTTCTGCTATGTTTCCTGAGCCTTAGTTGCAGGAATTGTGTTTTAAAAGTATCCACTGTGCTTACATATCACCTTTCAATGTGGTCCAGTCTTAATCCCTTCACTAAAATGTTCAACTTCTTCATAAAAATGTTTTTTTTCCTAGTTATCTCACTTTATTTTTTATTGGATATTTTATTTATTTACATTTCAGATGTCATCCACTTTCCACATTTCCCCTCCCTAGAAACCCCTATCCCATCTCCCTCCTCCTTTTTGCTTTTATACCATTTTAATTATGTGCATATATTAAGGTCAGTTCTAGGTTGAGGGTCTAACAATACAACAAATGAAAATAGTCAAGGAACAAGCAAGACAATAAACACGAATAGTCAAAGAACAAGCAATGCATTACACACAATTATGTGAACACTCCCTTGATCACTGTTTCTATGGGCTTATCAGGATGACCAAAGTATCTGAGTCAACTTCTCTGTCCTAGCTCAGTCATTTTCATGTCTGAAGCCTACTTCCTTGTTCTAGGCTAATCTAATCTAAGATTTAGATTCCTACCTGAAATTACTTCTTTGTTCTAGCCTCAGATTTAGATTCCTATCAGAAATTACATCTTTGCTCTAGCCTAATGTCAGATTCCTGCCTGAAGCCTACTTTCTTGTCCTTAGCCAATATAATATTCCGGCCAAGCAGCCCATTTCCTTGTCCTTGGCCAATGTCAGTTTCTTGTCAAACAGTCCCAAAGGCTGTCTGAATCTGCCCCCTTTTTATTTCATTAACAAGACTGAACCTGTCTTAGGTCATTCTGACATCCTTACCCATCATGAAATATGCATTATCAAAAGCAATGAACTTATGTCTTAGGTTGTTAAGGCTCTGTGAAGAATCTTACCCATTCTTGGCTTCCCAGCCTGTTAAATTAATAACTTTGTCTAGAGATCAATTTTAAGTTTCAAGCCATGTACTTTGGCTGCCAACATGTTGATGTTGTTAAGGACAAGCTTTAACACAATAGGCAGGAATAAGGGTATTCCCAGGATAAAAATGGCTAGCATGATCAAGCTAGATATATCATTCTTGAAGCTTGACCAAAATAGAAATACTGACCTCAGGCCATGGGTAATTTTATCTGCAGTATCTACCAAATCAGTGCTGAGCACAGCAGCATTCTTGAAATTATAAGCTCACTATGCAAAGTTAAAACATCCAGTGAGGTGTTAGAATTATGCCAAATACATGGTAAGTGTCTTTAAACTTTTTCCTAATTATAATGACTATCATTGTAAATTTTAGAAGTAACATGTATCCAGTGGTATTTGGCATGACACTTGAGATGGCTCCTTACCCTTAAACTCTAAATCTCCTTCCAATAATTTGAATAGGATAAAGAGCAACAATCCTGTTGTTCCAAATGCCTATCTAAATCCTCTTGTATACTCAAACACATTAGTAACATTTTTTTGCTGAATGATTAACAAAAGTAGCTGTCTTAACTTCTTGTGTTAAAGCAATTGCAGAAGCAGTGGTGTTAGCAATTAATGTAATTAAAGCTGTTATACCAGCAATAATGAAGCCCACTACCTTCTTGCTTCTGCTTATAGCCTGACTCAATTCTCCTAGTACTTGCATGCTATTTTCAAAATTCCAAGTTTCTGTAATATTCAGGGCAATAAAACAAAAGCTGGTTGATAGACCTCCATAACAGACAAGCCAGGTTTCAACACACTAACACAATTAGAAAGTGTACAATCAATGCAACTTACATTAAATACTGTAGAAGAAACAGAAGCAATTTCTACTTGACAGTAAAAAGAGCCTTAACACATGTACTAACACTTGTTTGAAATCCAGATCCTGTCCCAACTTTATCTCTTGCTTACATAACATCATAGAAAACTGCAGCTAGCTTCCAAATATGTCTCTGAAAATGTCCATAACCAGACTTCCAAATGAAGATCGTTATTTCCAATATTGGATTGATTTCTAGACCAGTTCATGACTGAGTCTGAATAGCTGGTCACGTTTAATAACAATACAAGAGGCATTATAACTTCTCCTTTTGATTCTCTGTTCCACAAGTTCTAAAAACTTGAGGCAAGGCAGCTTGTCCCACTTGAGATATAGGCAAGCAAAGGTGGGTCAGAAACATATGTCCAATACAGCTTCCTAGTTACCATTGTCAGGCCAGCAAGCTCACAAGTCAGCATCATTCTTTGTCCTGGAGTCAGCATGTCTCATCTGTCACTCTGGCAGCCACTGTGTTCTTTCAGCATCCTGCAGAAAACACACAAACATGCCCTCTTCCCCATGTTAAATACCTGATTGGGATCATGCCATATGCCAGTAAGTGGATCCTTCCCTTTCACCTATGCATAAGTATGTCTAGTTGTAGGGTGCCATAAACACTCAGTAGAAAGTTCTTTGGCATCCAAATTTTTAAAAAGTTTTAAAATAAAAAGAACATGATTTAAATAAATTTGTGGTATACAGTGATATACCTCCCCCTTTTTTATTTTATGAAGATATTGTTTTAAAGTTCAATGGGACCCTTCCACAGTACCTTGTCCTTGAGGATTATAAGGAATCCCAGCAATATGGATAATATTAAACTATTGACAAAAAGTCTCAAATGCTCGACTGCAATAGCCAGTTCCATTATATGTTTTGTTGTTGTTGTTCTATTGAATAATTTATTTTTCTACATTTCAGATGTTATCCCCTTTCCCTATTCCCCCCCCCAGAAATCTCTTTTCACATCACCTCTCCTCCTACTTCTATGAGGGTGTGCCCCCACCCATCCAACCACTCCCACCTCCCTGCCCTCAAATTCCTCCACTCTGGGGCATCCAGCCTTCATAGGACCAAGGCCCTCCTCCCCACTGATGTAGGACAAGGCCATCCTCCACTACATATACAGCTGGAGTCATGGGTTTCTCCATGTGTGTTCCCAGACTGGCTGTTTAGACCCTGGGAACTCTGGTTGCTTGGTATTGGCACTCGCCCCATGGGGCCACAAGCCCCTTCAACTCCTTCAGTCTTCTCTCTAATTCCTCCATTGGAGACCCCATGATCAGTTCAATGGTTAACTTCGAGCATTCACCTCTGTGTATGTCAGACTCTAGCAGAGTCTCTCAGGAGACAGGTATATCAGGCTCCTGTAAGCATGCCCTTCCTGGAATCCACAGTAGTGTTTGCATTTAGTGATTGCACTTGAGATGGAGCCCCAGGTGGAGCAGTCTCCGAACAGTTCCTCCTCCAGTCTCTGCTCCACACTTTGTCTCTGTATTTGCTCCCATGAATATTTTGTTACTCCTTCTAAGAAGGACTAAAGCACCCACACTTTGGTCTTTCTTCTTCTTGAGCTTCATGTGGTCTGTGAGTTATATCTTGGGTGTGGTGAGCTTTCAGGCTAGTACTCACTTATCAGTGAGTGCATACAATGTATTTTTGTGTGTGTATGTGATTGTGTTACCTCACTCAGGATGATATTTTCTAGTTCCATCTATTTGCATAAGAATTTCATAAATTCATTGTTTTTAATAGCTGAGTAATACTCCATTGTGTAAGTGTACCATATTTTCTGTATCCATTCCTCTGTTGAAGGACATCTCTTTTTTTTCCAGCTTCTGGTTATCATAAATAAGGCTGCTATAAGCATAGTGGAGCATGTGTCCTTGTCATATGTTGGAGCATCTTCTGGGTATATGTCCAAGAGCTGTATAGCTGGATTCTCAGGTAACACTATGTCCAATATTCTGAGAAACTGCCAGACTGAGGAACCTTCCAGAGTAGTTGTACTAGCTTGCAATTCCACCAACAATGGAGGAGTGTTCCTCTTTCTCCACATCCTCACCAGCATCTACTGTCACCTGAGTTTTTGATCTTAGCAATTCTGACTGGTGTGGGGTGGAATCTCAGGGTTGTTTGATTTGCATTTCCCTGATGACTAAAGATGCTGAACATTTCTTTAGGTGCTTCTCAACCATTCGAGTTTCCTCAGTTGAAATTTCTTTGTTTTCCTCTGTACCCCATTTTTAATAGTGTTATTTTATTGTCTAAGTCTAATTTCTTGAGTTCTTTGTATATTTGGGATAGTATCCATCTATTGGATATAGGATTGGTAAAGATATTTTCCCAGTCTGTTGGTTGCTGTTCTGTCCTATTGACAGTGTTCTTTGCTTTACAGAAGCTTTGCAATCTTATGAGGTCCCATTTGTCAATTCTTGATCTTAGAGCATAAGCCATTTGTGTCCTGTTCAGGAACTTTTCCCCTGTGCCCATGTGTTCAAAGCTTTTCCTCACTTTCTCTTCTATTAGTTTCAGTGTAACTGTTTTTATGTGGAGGTCCTTGATCCACTTGAACTTGAGTTTTGCACAATGAGATAAGTATGGATCAATTGGCATTCTACATGTTGACCTGCAGTTGAACTAGCATCATTTGTTGAAAATGCTTTTTTCCACTGAATGGTTTTACTTCCTTTGTCAAAGATGAAGTGACTATAGGTGTGTGGGTTCATTTCTGGGTCTTCAATTCTATTCCATTGATCTTCCTACCTGTCTCTGTACCAATACTAAGCAGTTTTTTTTTATCACTATTGCTTTATAGTACAGTTTGAGGTCAGGAATGGTGATTCCCCCAGAAGATCTTTTATTGTTGAGAATAGTTTTCACTCTCCTGGGTTTTTGTTATTCCAAATGAATTTGACAATTGCTCTTTCTAACTCTGTGAAGAATTGAGTTGTAATTTTGATGGAGATTGCATTGAATCTGTAGATTGCTTTCTGAAAGCAATGGTCATTTTTACTATATTAATTCTGCCAATCCATGAATATTTGGGATCTTTTCATCTTCGGAGATCTTCTTCGAGTTCTTTCTTCATGGAAGTGAAGTTCTTATAGTACAGATCTATCACTTGCTTGGTTAGATTGGCACCAAGATATTTTATATTCTTTGTGACCATTGTGAAGAGTGTCATTTCCCTAATTTCTTTCTCAGCCTGTTCACCTTTGAGTAGAGGAAGTTGACTGATTTGAGTTAATTTTATATCCAGCCACTTTGCTGAAGTTGTTTATCAGGGTTAGGAGTTCTGTGGTGGAAGTTTTGGAGTTACTTAAGTATACTATCATATCATCTGCAAATAGTGATATTTTGATTTCTTCCTTTTCAATTTGTATCCCTTTGACCTCCTTTTGCTTTCTAATTGCTCTGGCTAGGACTTCCAGTAATGTATTGAATAGATAGAAAGAGAGTGGGCATCCTTGTCTAGTCCCTGATTTTAGTGGGATTGCTTCAAGTTTCTCTCCAAGTTGAAGTCTCTCACTATTTATTGTATGAGGTGCAATATGTGCTTTCAGCTTTAGTGAAGTCTCTTTCATGAATGAGGCACACTGGTATTTGGAGCATAGATGTTCAGGATTGAGAGGTCATTTTGGTTGATTTTTCCTTTAACAAGTATGAAGTGCCTTCTTTATCTTTTTTGATAACTTTTGATAATTTTATTCCATATTAGAATGGCTACTCTAGTTTGTTTCTTGGGACCGTTTGCTTGGAAAATTGTTTTCCAGCCTTTTACTCTGAGGTAGTGTTTGTCTTTGTCACTGAGGCGCATTTCCTATATTCAGCAAAATTCTGGGTCCTGTTTTTGTATCCAGTCTGAAGATTGATATCATTTTATTGGGAAATTGAGTCCATTGATGTTAAGAGACATTAAGGAAAAGTGATTATTGCTTCCTGTTATGTTAGCAAGAGATAAAGTTGGGGTAGGATCTGGATGTCAAACAAGTGTTAGTACATGTGTTAAGGCTCTTTTAACTGTCAAGTAGAAGTTACTTCTGTTTCTTCTACAGTATTTAATGTATGTTGCATTGATTGTACACTTTCTAATTGTGTTAGTGTGTTGAAACCTGGCTTGTCTGTTATGGAGGTCTATCAACCAGCTTTTGTTTTATTGCCCTGAATATTATAGAAACTTGGAATTTTGAAAATAGCATGCAAGTACTAGGAGAATTGAGTCAGGCTATAAGCAGAAGCAAGAAGGTAGTGGGCTTCATTATTGCTGGTATAACAGCTTTAATTACATTAATTGATAGCACCACTGCTTCTGCAATTGCTTTGACACAAGAAGTTAAGACAGCTACTTTTGTTAATCATTCAGCAAAAAATGTTACTAATGTGTTTGAGTATACAAGAGGATTTAGATAGGCATTTGGAACAACAGGATTGTTGCTCTTTATCCTATTCAAATTATTGGAAGGAGATTTAGAGTTTAAGGGTAAGGAGCCATCTCAAGTGTCATGCCAAATACCACTGGATACATGTTACTTCTAAAATTTACAATGATAGTCATTATAATTAGGAAAAAGTTTAAAGACACTTACCATGTATTTGGCATAATTCTAACACCTCACTGGATGTTTTAACTTTGCATAGTGAGCTTATAATTTCAAGAATGCTGCTGTGCTCAGCATTGATTTGGTAGATACTGCAGATAAAATTACCCATGGCCTGAGGTCAGTATTTCTATTTTGGTCAAGCTTCAAGAATGATATATCTAGCTTGATCATGCTAGCCATTTTTATCCTGGGAATACCCTTATTCCTGCCTATTGTGTTAAAGCTTGTCCTTAACAACATCAACATGTTGGCAGCCAAAGTACATGGCTTGAAACTTAAAATTGATCTCTAGACAGAGTTATTAATTTAACAGGCTGGGAAGCCAAGAATGGGTAAGATTCTTCACAGAGCCTTAATAACCTAAGACACAAGTTTATTGCATAATTCATATTCCATGACAGGTAAGGAAGGCATTCTTGTCAGAATGACCTAAGACAGGCTCAGTCTTGTTTATGAAATAAAAAGGGGGAGATGTGGAGAGAATTTGGGGCTGCTTGGCAAGAATCTGACATCGGCCAAGACAATGAAGGAATCTGACAGTAGGCTAGAACAAAGAAGTAATTTCAGGCAGGAATCTAAATCTTAGGCTAGAACAGAGAATTAGGCTTCAGACATGAAAATGACTTTGGGCTAGGACAGGGACGTTGGCTCAGATATTTTTGTCATCCTGATAAGTCCTTAGATACATTGATCATGGGATTGATCAGGGAACTTTGTTTATTGCCTTGCTTGTTGTTTGATTATTTGTGTTTATTGTCTTGCTTGTTCCTTGACTATTTGCATCTATTGTATTGTTAGTTCCTCAACCTGGGACTGACCTTAATACTTGCTTATAATTAAAATGGTATAAAAGAAAAAAGGAGGAGGAGGGATGGGATAGGGTTTTCTGTGGGGGCGTAATGGGGATAGGGGATGACATCTGAAATATAAATAAATAAACCATCCAATAAAAAAGAAATAAATAGTAAACATTCATTCAATATACATGCAATTGTTCTCCATTGTCTCTTATGTGCATGGTCACTGAGAATATCTTGTGAAGTGCTTACATCAATCTGATGTACCTAGAAACTTTAAATCAGATAGACCCAACTCCTTGATATGCTTACTGTATGGATTTATTGTTTTCTATAGGTGAAAATTTGAGTATTCCACCTCATAGCAATCCCCAAAAACGTGCAGTAGCCATAGAATTGTAGCTAATTTTTATTGAATTGCCCTGGAATATAAAACCAAAATTTATAGTTTTGGCAATAGCCAGTTAATTGTTTTCCAACTTATTACTCTCTTTCTTCTTCACCCATGCACACACTAGAATGTACACAGCATTTAACTGAAATTAGGCATGTGTGCCACCAAGGGAAACATTATCCAATGCAGGCAAACATGGTGACCTCAGAAGGCATATTAAAGATCATAGAGCCATAATACAGAATGATCCTGGATCTCTTAATTATTGCTTAGAGGAAAGCTACCTGTCAATCAAAAGTAACTGTTTGAAATTTTACTTGAACAAGAATTTTCTGACATGTTTTATCCATTTCTCCTTTTCCTGGTTTGATTGTTAAAGCAGCCAGCATTTCCTTAACATGTATAGGTCTCTTTAGTCTTTGACAAGGACTTGCTCAGCTGCTGAGAAAGCTCTTTGAAGAGATCCTTTGTCTGTTGACCTGGTAGAAGGTTCTCCATGAACAGCACATTGGGGGCTGGAGAAGAGAAGAACAGAAGGAAGTCTCACTTGAAGATGACTGCTCAGCTCCATTTCTTAAGAGAGAGGTAAGAAATGAGATTATCTTCAGTTTGTGTCAACACAGAGCTTTAGAGAGCTGTAAGCTTAGTTTCTGTGAGCTGAGAGTGATGTAAAGGTAGACCATGGCTCCACTCAGTGTGAGGAACCTGCTACATGCTGCAGATACCCACCACAATACTACCCCTGAGGTTTATCCAAAAGATTCCATTCAATTGTATGAAAATCATGAGGCAGTGGAATCAGAGGGTGGTTAGACTGACAGGTAAATGTCCACACTACTACAAAGCTTGGAGGAGAGACCTGTAAAGAGGTCAGGAACAGCACACAAATGTGCAAACCTCACTTTCCGGTCTAACATGGCCAACTTACTATGTTACTTTGAAGAAGCCCCCAGGTTCTAACTTCCTTTTCCTGTTCCTTGTTTCCATCTAGATTTACTTCAGATGTCACATCCTCCTGAGAGTCTCTCCTAACCCCACGGATTGGTATTTTGGTAATGGTTCCTCTGTCTTAACACTCCCACAGAGAAGCACTGAACTTTAGTGCTACAGTTGTGTCTCCCCACCCGAGCTGGATATTCTAAGGATACATTCTCCATGTTGTCTTTGTAGCTGACCCCCTAGCAAAGTGGTTCTTAACCTTCCTGATGCTGCTACCCTTTAGTACAGTTCCTCATGTTACAATGATACCTGCAACCATAAAAATTATTTCATTGTTACTTTAAAACTGTAATCTTGCTACTATTATGGATTATAATGTAAACACCCGATGTACAGGGTATCTGATATGAAACCCCTGTGGAAGGGTCGTTTGCCCCCCAGAGAAGTTGCAACTCACAGGTTGAGAAACACTGCTATAACATTAGTCCAGGATCTAGAACCAAGAGCCTGGTGAATACACTGGCAATCAATTTGAGTGAGATGTTTGTGTCCTACTTTAGGAAAAAGAAATCAGGTAGGTTCTGAGCTGAGATTTAAGGGGAGGGAGGAAAAGGAAATGACTAAATAGAGGGCATCACGTGTGTAGGGCCCTGCATTGGTTCTAGTACATTCTATACAGCTTAGCTGAGTGGGCTAAAAATCTGTTGAATATTGGGTGTCAGTAGCTTCTCCCCAAACACACTTGGAGAAGCCCAGAGAAGCAGGGTTCTAGACTGTTCACCCAAGGAATCCTGTAACCTCAGGAGCTGGCTGGCCATTGTCCTTCTGCTGTGGCTGTCATCAGCAATGACAGTGTCCAGAGGATGAAATAAATAAATAAAGCTGTATTACTGTCAGCTCTATTAGAAACACAGGAAATAAATTAATGTTTGCCAAATGGGAAAAGAAAAAATCAATAGGGAAAGAAATATTATTTTTAATCTTCTGAGAAGGCTTTTTATAAACAACAGAAAGGAGAAAAAATAAAAACCATGAAAAAAGATCTGCCACCCTTCTTCTAACCTTATTTATTATCACCCACTCTGTGTCATTTGAACTGCATGATAATTTAAAATTTCATTTTAATATCAACGAATCATATAATTCAACCTAGCCTTTTAGAGTACTTTTTTTCCTGAAAAAAAAAATTAAAACGTTTCTAAAGGAAATACAAGCAGGGCTGGGGAGAGGAGGGTATGAAGTCCTGTAGCCTCTGAGAGTGGTCATTTACTTTCTGAGATTAAAAGTCTGTGCAAAAATATGATAACCTTGAAAATAACAAACAGGAACAATGTGAAAGCTCCTTAGTGGCTGTGACTCAGCTCTTGCTCCCTCTCCCTGCATCCATCTGTGGTCTCATTTGGATTCAAATTATTTTAGCCATTGGCTGTTCTGGAAGCACATGTCTTCACTTGTTTTTTTCCATGTTTGCTACACTGGGAGGCAAATTCTTCATGGGATTTACCATCAATCTTATTTGAGAGAGCGCTAGAATTTAAGAAAATTCCTTATATTAGCTGCCCACATTTATTGAGCATGTACTTAGCACCAGACATTGAAATAAGGCTATAAATGCCTTTTTTTTTTTTTTAACGGTCACTGCCCTGTGAGAAAGGGAATACTAGTGCCCACATTTTACAGAGATGAAAATCCAAGTTTGTGAGGTTAAGAGACTCCTGCACCCAACATTAGGCAAGCTAGTGTCTTAGTTAGGGTTTTATTGCTGTGAACAGACACGATGACCAAGATAATGCTTATAAGGACAACATTTAATTGGAGCTGGCTTACCGATTCAGAGATTCAGTTCATTATCATCAAGGCAGGGGAATGGCAGCATTCAGGCAGACATGGAGCTGGAGGATCTGAGAATTCTACATGTTCTTCTAAAGGCAAACAGAAGACTGGCTTACAGGCAGCTAGGATGAGGGTGAAACCCACACCCACAGAGACACACCTACTCCAACAAGGCCACACCTCCTACTAGTGCCACTCCCTGGGCCAAGCATATACAAATCTCCACAGCTAGGAATCGAAGATGTAGCCAATGGCCAGAAGATACCCAGCTCTGTGCATTTAGCCTCATGAAGGGGCCTGGTTCACCGGGAGAGCAGGAGAGAGCTTGGCTTTCATTCTTCCATGCTTCACACATGTGTCCATGTGTGAAGTCATTATATATATATATATATATATATATATATATATATATATATATATATATATGCTTAGTTGATTTCCCAGCAAGAACTTACCAGAAAGGAAGCTTTCACTGTGTGACCCCTGACTGTGGAGTGTGAGCCTGGACACGTGACATTACTTTGCTGTGCAGCTCCCATTTGGGGCTCAGTCTCTGGACCTTGGCTCCTGTCTTTCCATGCTGTTGGCTATTGGCAAATCTGAGGTAGTTGTGATTGTGGTTGCCTGGGAAACATGCCACATGCTTGAATTGGTCATGTGACTACATGGTACCATAATTCCTTCACTTATTTGTCCACACCCTATGTTAGACAGAATGGGTTGTTATGCCACCTAATAGACAAAGCACCCAGGTTTTAAACAACAAAACATTATGTCTCTGTCACTAAGCCCAGTGCAAGCTGCTTACGGACTCTACTTTGATTTCGTCTTGACGTGTGCCTTTCTGACCATCACGGCAGGGGAAGGACATGGTGAATCACATACTGTCTCAGAATGGTCCCGTCTAGAGGTGGTTCACATCACTGAAGAATCTCATTGATGAAGGCAAATCACATAACTAATTGTGTTTGGAGCTACATGGACATGAATGCCTGTGAGAAGCCCTGATGATGGCCAGGCACCATTCCTAGTACAGCAGATACCATATAAAGTCCTCAGACTACTAAGTCAGGTACATCGGACCTGGACTTGTTAAAAATGAAGGGCCTGTTAAAAATGAGAGATGGAGGTGATGGCAGAGTATGGGTTTTGTCATTGAGAGAAGGGATGAGGAACTAATTAATGAAGACATGAACCACAAAAAAATTTGATGGAAGACCATCTCAGGAGCAAGGAATTAGTACAAACTCTCCTGGTGGGAAGGGCATATCACATATTAGAATGGCCAAAAAGCCAAGGGGGCTGGTGTGTAAGGAGGAAGGGAGAAGACTGGTAACAAGTGGGGAGGAGCCAGATCATGGGAGATTTGTAGGTCATGAACTGTGATGTCCACCTGGCTGTATTCAAAGCCACTGGGGAGCTTCAAACACAGGGCAGGTATGAATTAATAATGTATGCTTCGGGAAAGACTTCTTGGCAGTCCTGAGAAGAAACCATAAAGGCCCAGGGTGTTAACAGGAGGACTCCTTAGAACTACCGTGTCAGTCTTATGACCTCTCCTTTTCCCCAGTGAGCAGAGACAAGGGTAAAGATTGCCACCTTTCTGTCCTCTGGTGCCATTCCTTCATCAGCCACCATGCAGTGAGCCCTGCCACAGCAGGATCTTCACAAGCTGTGTACCTCCCCTCTACACAGCAATGGGTTGTGAGGGAAGATGGATATTGTCCCTGGAGCTCTCCTCCTAACTCAGGAATACGGAATATGGCATGAGGGATGAGCAGAAGCTGGGTGAAGCTGTGTGTGTTAGCAGAGAACCATTCTGTATTTGATCACCATGTTCCTTGATAACCATGATTGAAAAAATAAATTCTTTGCTTTTGAAAAAAAATTATCAAAAAGCTCCTGAACATTAATTTGCTTAATGCTGCCCTGACACAGATGGCATGTTTCTCCTGACACTTTGGCACTGGAGTTGGCAGAAGGCACCTCATGTATCTGTGTCAGGCTTCATCAGCAGTGGCGTTTGTCAGGAGTTGCTCAAGTGACAACCACAAAACAACAGAGTGTCTACCTGGAACCACCTGTTGTAGTTGAGCCTTGCATGTGTCTATCTGTCATCTGTGGCTGGTGTGTTTCAGCTCAAATGAGACCAGAACAGTCTGCACAGAAGTAGATATCCAAATTACTTCCAACCTTCCAAGATGAACTCAGACTCTGAGCTGAGGTTTTGTGTGATGAATTTTCTCAGGCTGCGTGTTTGCTTTTCCTAGTCACCCCAGATGTTACTCAGCCCAGGCAGGCTCAAGCAAAGGCCCAAATTCAGGGTCTGAAAATGATTTCATCCAGGATTCATTTCTGCTATTTCTGAATCTCTGGAGTTCAAGGTTGTCTGGAGACACCACCCAACTCTTACAAATATATGTATGTGTGTATATGTATGTATGTATATATATATATATATATATATATATATATATATATATATTTGTGAATATTATATAATTACATAATATATGATTATATATTATTATATATGTTATAATATAACATATATAATAATATATAATTATATATATATATATATATATAATTACTATGAAAACAAACCAGGGAATATGAAACAAATGGAGACAAAGAAAGACAGCCAATTTGTAAGCCAGTCCCTCTGAGACAGACCACACAGTGAACATAGCACCTCTTCAATTTTCATTTTATCTTTTGATTAAGTCACATTTTCCTTCTTTGCAAATGAGAATAATGTATTCATGAATCTCAGGTGATAGGTAATTTTGCCTTATTTTTATTTTGGAACAATTTTAGGTTGGTACATCTATTACAAAGATAGTACAGCGTTTCCAATATATCCCAACTTACTACTTCTTGTCATCTCTACATATTACAGAACCATAATAAACCTGTCAAAATGAAGTGAGGAACTGGTCTGGTCTGCTGACTAAGGGCTTTGTTCATCAGTCACCATCTTCCACTCTCATCCTCTGGTTTCAAGACCAGAGTTTACATCTGGTTAGTTTACATGTCCTATGTGTTTCTTTAGCTTTCTCTGCTCCATGGCTTTGGTGGTTTCTTTGCCTGGTTCTCCTGTTAGATTTTTTTTAGTAGAGTTAAGGTTTTGGGGAGACTCTTGTGGGGAATATCAGGACACAACATTCACCTCTGGGTTGTTGTGGTTGTTGTCTTCCCGGGGTGGTTATCGTGAACTCATTGTTTTTTCCTGTCTGTATTCCAGCTTGAGTCCTGGAGAGCAATATAGAGTTCTGGCTTGTGGAGAAGGATGTGTCTGTATGTATTACTGGGAATTTCTCTGAAAGGAAACCTGTCTCTTATTTTATTTATCCATTCTGTGCTTTGTATTAATAGAGACTTTTAGAGATTAATTTATTTGGGATATTATAATCTAATAGCAATATTGTAAATGTTGCTACTCAGAGTGTTGTGGCTTTGACCATGGAAGCTCCTTCTGATTGGTTCCATGGTTCTTTGACATGACCCCATCTTTTTTTTTGTTCTGTTTTCGGTTTTTTGTTTGTTTGTTTGTTTGTTTGTTTTGTCTTGTTTTTATTTCTTTTGATTATTTTCTTGCTTTCTGGGTTAATAAAATGTCTCTTACTTCCATTAAGCATCTTGGTTCGTTCTCTTAGAGATTCATATTTGGAAGCCAAATTCTGGGCAGTGGGCGAGCTTGTCGCGGGCCAGGTATTGCTGCTTCTAGGGCTATATGGTGAACAGAGCTAGACCCCTGCCTCTTGCTTTTTCTCCCCCAAATCAGGAGTTCAATTTATATCCTTCACTTCAATCTAACGCTACAGGGTTTATTAACAGTCTTTCTCCTTTGCTTATTTGTAATTCCTTTCTCTGGCAGTGAAAGACAATGGCTCCCATTACTTTATTTATCTGTTTTATTTAGTTCTCTCTCACACATACAGCTTCAGGATTGCTAATCCACACATTTATAAAAATATGCTTATCATCCAGAGTTTAGTGTATGTGCAGAATTCTTTTTGTCCTTAGTCTTAAGATGTAGTTAATAGTTTTTCCCAGAGTATCTCCTCTTTCTCCCACCCTGTTCAGCACAGCTCTTCTGTGTGATACATGGCGAGGTTCGTTTGTCTGTCTGCATTCTATCCTAGGATTTCCAAACATTCTGGTTTAGTGCTTTTAAATAGAGCACACAGTGAGTTTCATCCTTAATAGTCAGTGGAGATCGTACAGAGTTGAGATGCCTGCTCTTGTCTTTTGAAGTTACCAGAAACAATAGCTCAATCATTTCTCATCCCTGAAATTTTTATAAATAAACGAAGATGTTTTTGTCCTGATGACTTTATCATGCAGGTGGCTACTCTGTGTATGGACATAGAAATAGAATCAAAGGAGACAAAGTGGACTGGGACAAAGGAGTCTGGGGAATGGACACAGAAGGATGTGTCTTTCCAGGAAGGTTCAAGTTGAATTTGAGGCAGGAGAGTGCCTGTGTGCATAGTCTCTGGGCTGCAGGATCACCCAGCTTGCTTTGCCATTAGTCACTTCTGATTGGCATGCCATTTCTGCTTGATGATTTTCAATAGCAAGTCAATTCTTTGCCTATGGACATGATGCTGCTTCCTGCTGCTCACAAAGAGAGGCCCTCTTGAATCTATCATCTTTCAGATGAAAGGGACTTTTTCCACATTGGCAGTTGGTCCAGCCCACAAGTGCATCCAGAGACCTTGGTGCTGAAGAAAGGAAGCCATTGAAGAGCCCCCATGAATGCTGGGCTTGTGACCTTTCTCCTTGTTAGTGTTTTTCTAATCAATAGCTGAGGTTGCTTCCTATCCCCTCAGCACTTGTTTTCCTGGAATGACATGGCCCTTGACGTAATGTCAGGATAAGCGTTCAGCTCAATGCAGAGCTAAGAGAGTACAGTCTTCATCCTGACAGGGACAGGAAGGCCTAGACTCTCTCTCCTGCTTGTTACTGAACATGTACACTGCAGGAGAGGTGGAAGCTGCCTGCACTCAGTGCTGCAGTGAACGTAATAAGATGGTTTTATGTCAAGCAGGGAGGCACATTTATTACATATGTCTCTCGCTCCAAGCTGCAGATGAGAGAAATCCTCTAATCTCACTTGGTTTTAATCCTGGATTAAGGCAGATCTGTTAATAAAACACTAGTAAAATCAAGAACAGTTTGCAATTATCTTCCACTTCTATTACTTACATTATAGGGCTTCAAATACAGACACACACAGATGGAGTCAAGTATGTCTTAAATTCCCTGCACCCTTAAAGAAAAAGTTCAGTAAAATTAAGAGTACTGACATAAGGGAAGTGCTAGAAAATTTACAGAAGTGCGGGGAGAAAACAGAAGAGAATGTCTGTATTGCATATTAATATTTTCAATTTCTCTGCAAGCCACTTAAATTAGAACCATGTCAGCGGACAGTGCATACAGGAAGGAAACCTGAGAGTGTGGAGAGAAAGCATACAGTGTGAGCTCAGATACAGGTGTGCAGGCACACACACACACACACACACACACACACCTGCAGGAAGAAACATGCTAACAGTATAGACAATTATTTCCTGGGCAAGACAGGGAGAATTAGCTATCCTTGCTCATGGACTCTGCATGCAGAACCTATTCACGAAGAGTGTCACAGACCTGGTCAACTTGAAAATTGGAAGCGGCTAGCTATGGGCAGACTGCTGAGTCTGGTTCTATAAACAGTGGCTCTAGGAAATGCCTCACATGGCATTTTCTAGAATCTGGGTTGGTTATCTAGAATCTAAGACAGTGTGGTCAGGAGGTAGGGCAGCTCCACTCCTCAGAGTAGGCTCCATTCCCCTTGTCTTCTGGTGAATTTTATTGTCAATTTGCCACAAATTAGAATCACCTGAGTAGGAAGCTTCACCTGAAAAATGGTCCCGGTTGCTTTGCTTGATGTGAGAAGACCCATCCTACATTTCGTGGTCGGGCGGAGACCTTCAGATAGCAGCGGAGGATTTTGAAGGAGGTATTTCAGAAGGAAGTTTCTTTCAGCCTTTGGCTTATTTGGCCTCCCCCTAGCCAGCCAGTTGATTTGTCCCACTGCTACTGAATCATTCACTGACAGCAGAACCATCATTTCTAAGCTTTCATTGTGGAATTAGGAACCAGTGGATCCCTGGGAACTTTCTGGTACTCGAGCAACAGGCTTGAACTACTGAGACACCTAGCCTCATAGACTGAGTAACTACCAGTCAATGACCCCAGTGAGAGCAATTCTAGGGCTATTCTGACTTCCGATTAGTTGTGATACGGATCTCATTATTATTTAAAAAGTGCATTTAATAACTTTTTGTGTTTATCCACCCACTTAGTTCTGTTCTTAGAGAACCCGAGTCAAACACAACCTGTGTGGATTTATATAGACATAGCCAGGTGAGTGTGGACAACAGTGGAGCTCACTCATGAGGTTGGAGATTGGTCATCAACTTTATACAGAGCAGTATAACTTATTAATAATTAGTATCTCAGATTTAACTTGATGCCATGGGGATACTACTTTATTGGAATTGTGAGTGTTAGGGTTAGGGTTAGGGTTAGGGTTAGGGTTAGGGTTAGGGTTAGGGTTAGGGGGTTAGGGTTAGGGTTAGGGGTTAGGGTTAGGGTTAGGGTTAGGGTTAGCAATTACAAATCCCTTTGATGTAATTGCTGAGAATAAGAAGTTCTGGACCCTTTAAAATTATAAGCAATTTAGAAAGGAGACCACAAGATTAATATTAGGTGGTGAGGAAGGACAGGATGCAGACAAGGGAGAGATGAGTCATGAAAGAGGATTAAAAGCTTCTGTTATTCTAGTTACCTCAGGTAGCATCAGAACCCTTCCTGGAAGCTTCGAGAAACATGGAGCATGGTGAGGGGCATGGAGAGAGCGGCAGCTCTGATCTCCCCTTGAAATGGAAGGAAGCAGGATGATGCCTAGCTGTGAAGAAAACCATGTTTGTAGAGGGAGAACCCAGGGAACTTCTAGCCCCTTGAATATGGATGATGACTGTGATGGTTTGTATATACTCGGTCTAGGGAGTGGTATTGTTAGAAGGTGTAGCCCTGTTTGAGTAGGTGTGGCCTTGCTGGAGTAGGTGTGTCACTGTGGATGTGGGCTATAAGACCCTCACCCGAGCTGCCTGGAAGCCAGTATTCTGCTAACAGCCTTCAGATAAAGATGCAGAACTCTCAGCTCCTCCTGCACCATACCTGCCTGGATGCCGCTCTGTTCCCACCTTGATGATAATGGACTGAACCTCTGAACCTGTAAGACAGCCCCAGTTAAATGTTGTCCTTTATAAGACTTGCTTTGGTCACAGTGTCTGTTCACAGCATTAAAACCTTAACTCAGACAATGACACAAGCAGTAAGTCTCATTTGCTGCTGAGCTTCTTTGGACCCTTCAATAAGTAGATAGGACTGAGTTATCTGAGATATGGCCCACAAGAGCCAGAGGCGGTCTAGGGCGAGAGGCAGAGTTTGTTTTCAGAAATACTGATTGTTGGTGTTCCAAGTTGGGGTGTCACAACATTTTAAGATTCCAGCTTTCCCATTTGTGAAGCATGGGGCAGTTATTTAAAGAGATTTTTTTGAGTGTTTTTAGGAACAAAGATTCTGCTTCATTAAAATCCTCAAATCATTACATTAAATAAGACTATATATGTGAAGGACTTTCTAAACAGAATTCAGAAAACCATTTTATGAATAGTCATTGGCTATGTGTGGGTTTTTTTTTTTTTTTTTGGTTTGTTTATTTTTCAGAGAACAAAAGACAAAGCAAACTAAATTGAATGTGATGGAAACAGACACAGAGATTAGGAAGAGTTTGTTCCAGCTCTCAGCCAACTTCCTCTCTCTACTGTATCTGCCTCCATGGGGGGTGGGGGGGGGGGAAGAGGCTTTCTCTCATGCAGTTAACTTGATGGCAATGGTTAGCTTCCCAGACTCATTTTCTCCCATATTGTGAAAAAATAATGTGTTAATCTGGTTGGATGAGTTTATGTATTTTTCCTAATCTCGTGCAGTCATTAAGGTAGCTGGGAGAAATAATCTATATGCTTAAGGCTAACGACAGGGTAGATCCCACTCAAGTCACTGGCCTGTGAAATGAGGAGGACGATCCTCTGTGCCAGGAGCAGGTAGACTAGATCCTGAAAAGGTAAAAGTAGACATGTGGACATTTTGACCAGAGAGGACTAGATCTTGGTATTGGGTGGTGGCTAGAGAAGGTATTGTCTATCCTTCTGTTGGATGTATGTTTATTTAGGTTGGTGACTGACAGCACAAATACTTATACAGTTCTGAAGAATCGGGAATGCTTTTAGGAGACTGGCTGGGGTGAAAACTCAGAGACATTCTGTAACTGTGGATCGTCAGAGGCCTTGTTTGGCCATGGAAGTCAGCATTCAAAAGGTAGCGGCATCTAGAAAAAAATTAATTTTCTTTTAGATTATTAAATTGAGAGGTTTCCTGGCTTCATGCACAGAGAAGGACCTGAGACTGGATATCTTCCAAAGCCTCCATACAAGGAACAAGGACAATGTGTTCATTTCCCGTAGGGCTTCTGCTACCTAACTCTGCAGCCTTTACCCTCAAGCTCCGTCTTGCTGTTTCTTTGGGTCAGGGCTGTGAGGACAGGCAGGGTGGACTTCAAGAGGTACATTTATGGTTAGTACTTTATCTCTCGCCCAGTTGAACATAAATAGACTGTTTTTTTACACGTGCACACAAAGTCCTCGGATTGCCTACACGCACCCACAAGTGGATTTGCACGTGTGTGCGGACACACGCGCACACGCACACATCCCTCAGAAAGCAATTTCCCCCGGAGCATTAAGAAAGTTCCCTTCTCCACTTAAATGCGTTTCCAAATAGTCTTATTTTATTTTATTTTTTTATTTATTTCTCTGCCATATCCTTTTCAATCTGGAAAGTGACTTGGCCTCTTTTCCCTCATCTATTTTCTGCCTTTCTGCTATTCAGTTTAGGCATGAAACACAGAACTAGATTGAAAGCATTCAATGGCTATTCAATCGGAGAAGAAAAGAGCCCCTTGGAGCTTTATTAGATATGAAGATCCACAATAAAAATCAATTTCTGCCTCTTTATGCAGTTTAAATGACAAAGCACCCACCCATTCTGCAGCCATTGTGCCCGGGAAATGTAATTCAGTCCCTGAGCTGGGCCCAGAGCACCGCGGACTCCCTGACCTGCACTGACAGATTCCAATATGATACAGACCTTCGGAGATAATGACAGCCACTTCATCTCACTGCAAGAAAAAAGTTATCTGATATCTTTGAGGGTTAAAAGGCTATGTGGGCAGCATTTTCAATAACCCACTAAATCAGCATCTTAAAAAATACCTCAGCTTTGTTCCTTTAAAAAAAAGTTGCCCCTTACCCCTAACTCCATTTCTGAGCCCCAGCTGATACTGTTACAAGTGTCTCTTGCCAAACCTATAGAGTCTTCTTTGGCATAGAAGGAAACCCTCCTCCAGAATTAGTCTAAAAGGAAACAAGATGAGGGAAATAGCCTGTGACTCTGGGAATCTTTAGATCTCTAGGTCTTCATGGAATGATATTGGGAAAAAGAAAACAGTAGAAATCCTGAACTGACCCCAACTTATTCTAAACTGTTTTGAGATATAACCATAAGAAGTTTCATGTAATAGAAACACAACTCTGTAATAGGGAGTTCATGCCTGAGGACATTTTGTGATACAGTTGTTGTCAACAGAACTCTTGGAAACACCACATCTGGTCCTTGATGGTTATGAGTGAGACTATCCAGGCAGATGGGGGAAAGCTAGGGCATGAGACGTATCCTGACTACTTTCATGCTAAGTGGTTAGTGTGCTCAAGATAGGAGCTGGGTGCGTGCCCAGTGGTTCTGCCTCTGAACTCAAGGGGAGACATTTATGTGAACTTTGTTTTCTTGTTATGACTAGGGAGGAGGAAGAGAAGAGAAGTAGGGGAAAGATGAATGCTGCGAGCTTCTGGTCCCTTGGAAGGAGTTTGGGGAATAAAAGTGCTTCAGAACAGCAGAACAAGAGGCGCAGGGAAAGTGCAGTAGTTAAAGAACTGCCTGTAAGACTTTGACTGGAACAAGATAACCATGCACTCCGGGATGGCAGAGGAAGTGATGGTCAGAGCAGGGTCTGGACTCAGAGAGCCCTGCGTGGGTTTAGGGCTGCCCTTTGGCTCTCTTGACCTCTATAACTGATGAAGAATGACGTCTTCACCAAATGCCTCCCTACCCCTTAATCATCTTCTCATCCCCCATCAAATCTACACTTCGATCTCCAAATCTACAAAGTTAGTTTCTTTCCCTGTAGGTTTTCTTTCAGTCACATTTTAAAAAGTAAGTTTAAGTGGTTTGCAAGCAAATACTCTAATAAAATCATTTTATTTTAAATTAAGGCAGAAGATTTTGATTTCCACCCATATCTGAGAAATACAACAGGGCTGTTCAACCTGTCATGGTGACTGGAAGTTCCATTCTTGTGCTGACACCACCCTCCTGTCAGTGGCTGTCCAAAACAGGGCTGTCATGCACAATCACAAGGCACCTTGAAGGGATTTTCTTCATGTCACATTGAAAAGAGGTATATAAAGAAACTGTGGCAAAATCAGTTTAAAAATATCTTATGTGACTCAAAATATATGAACTATTATCATTCTGATATTCAGTATTTAAAATTATTAATAAATTATTTTACATTATTTTATATTAGTCTTCAGAATCCAGTGTGCTTCACAGTTCAACTAAAACTACTCATATTTTGAATGCCCAGTCATCGTATGTACTTATTAAATTGGGATGGGGGGCCTTGAGGAGCTTGTAAAATGCTTGCCCCATGGGCAGAGGGGCTGAGGTTCAGATCCCTAACCTAAGTAAATGTTGGATTGACATGGCAGATGGACTGAAATCTCAGCTCTTGGAAAATGGAAGATAGAAACAAGACATCCCCAGAGTAAACTGAGACAAGCCAAATTGATGATCCCTGGGTTCAATGAAAAACCATGCCTCAGTAGATTATGTAGAGAGTGACTGAGGAAGGTACCCAACATTAACTTACAGTCAACACATGCGTGTGTACACTCACTGGCACACACACACACACACACACACACACACACTCATACACACATATGCACTTTCATACATGTGAAGACACATATATACATGTCACATGCATTCAATGCTAAATAAAAAACAAAACAAGGCCTGTCTAAAGCCTCTTGTTGAGAGATGTTCTGTGGATAGCAGGAAAGAGTTCTTTGATTGACTAGTCATGTCTGCAATGGGAAAGTCTTGGTAGCACACCGTGCTTGACTTGTTAACCCGTTAGGCTAGACCCAGAACTTGCTCTGCCATTTTACCCTAACTTCAAATCTCGGTGATTTTGCTGTGGCTGCAAGAGGAAGATCTCAATATTTACTGGGGGAAAAAAACAAGACTTAAAGATTTGGGGTATTGCTAAAGGTTCTTCTCAACAGATATAACTTACGATGCCAAAGGAAAGTTTTTGTACTCCATAGGAGTTCTTCTTTGATACTGGAGTCTCCACATTTCTCCTTTGGGGTCTGTCTCATCCTGGTTACTTTATTGTAAGGAAAACCAGCAAGCATCATCTCAGTTTTCAGCCGGGGGTACTTGGAAACACAGGTGAAAAATGCCAACTGTCTTAGGGTGCATTCTTATCCCTCACAGAGGGCAAGTCTGGGTGTTATCTTCCAGGTGCCATTCACTTCTCTTTTGAGGTAGTGTCTGTCTCTTACCAAGTGAGCTAAACTGACCATGAGATCACCTTCCCACCTCTGGGTTTTCCAGTCAGCTTCCCTTATTTGGGTTCTGGAGACTGACTTGTACTTTTGTGAGAAGCACTTTATTAACTGAGTTCTCACTACAGCATCCCAGGCTGGCCTTGAACTCACTATGTAGCCAGGACAACTTTGAGTAGCAGCAATCCTCTTATATCCATTTCTAAGGGCCGGGGTTAAAGAGTCTAGATACACACCTAGAATTCACAATTTTAATGTGGGGCTGGAAAGCCCTGTGACTGGGGGAGCTGGTCTGAGACATGTCCAAACCCTGAAAATCTCATCTGAGATTGGCAGGAATAGGACTCCTCCCTCCCTGCTCTGGGCCTGCATGTCTCAGCACACATAGCCTTACAGCCCCCACCTCCACTACGTAGTCACGTAATCTACTATCCAGATTACAGGCTAAAGTTCTTCTCTCCTTATATGGACATGTCCAGTAATCACCTGGAATTTTTCTTTATGATAATGAACATTCCCATGACCCAAGCACCAGCCAACAAGCACGAACCACCCTGAAAACCCCTGCCTACTTCCCAAGGTTTATATAGCCCTTACTGACTGCCAATAAAGAGAGATGGTCACTGAAAGCCATCTTCAGGTAAGGCTTTTTCTCCTAAAAGCATGTAAAGTGAGATCCTGTCTAACCCACCTGCCCAGATAAACTTCATTCCTTCCAGTCCAGCTTGCTGTACAATGGTGTCTGGATATCCAGAGGGGAAAAGCAGACCTGGACTGGCAGTTTAAGATGATCATTTTGGCATTGTGTTTTAAGCTAGAATGAATTTTGAAAGAGTTAATCTGATTACTTTTGAAATAGTTGTTTTTAGTTTTTAAAGATTATAATTACATCATTCTACCCCTCTCCTTCCTCCCTCCAAACCATCCCATGCACCCCCTGCTTTCTCTCCTTCAAATCCATAGCTTAAGATTCTTTTTTAAAAAAGATACAAGTCTTCAGTAATCAAAACATTCCTGTGACCAAAACCTTAATATGATTCTACCTTTTCTGGGTACCAGGGGTTAATTTGTACTGTTTTATTACAATCTAAACCAGGACTATTTTTCAAAACCTAACAAGCCATTGTTTTCTTTTTTGCTGCTTGTCTCTCTGTGTTTAAGGGAGGAATCACAATGTATCCTTTTACATTTTAAAATTCCTATTCCCAAGTCCAGTTTACTAGAAATAATGGCTAATGTTTGTCTTCAAGCTCCAGAAAGCCAAGAGAACCAGGCTGGAAGGGCAGTCAGGTAATTTAGGAGGGTCACTCTCTTCAGGATTTTATACTGTTTCTGGGGAGCTGGGTCCATATTGATTCTTAATTTATGGGATGGCTATTTCTTAGGAAAGTGATCTTCAGATTCTTTGAGTAATGATACACACACACAGTTTATTCACTGTAGAATATTTCTTGGGTAGACATTGTAAAACCTCATGGCTCTCACTTCATTGTATGGCCTTGAGAAAATTATCTGGCCCAATATATTTCAACTGAGGCAGGATATGAAAGTATTAATAAAAATGTTAGCTGAGGACTTGGAACCTTTTAAAGAAATAACAGAATGAGATAGTATTTTTTATTATATCTGAATCCTCTCTTATTCTAGAACCCGATGTTCATGGACCAGGCTTATTACAACTTTAATAAGTGAAGAAATCAAATAATTAACTATGTCTATGTGATCACAGCAAAACTTTTAGAGAATAAGAAAATCTTGTGCTTCCATGTTTAAATCAAGTACTGGCCAATGCTTTAAAGAAAGGCTGATAAAACTGCTCATGAGTGCAGATTTTATCTCCTCCTTAACCCTGAGTACTAGAGCAAGACCAGCTGCTGACTTCATGGGGCAATGAAGTAAGGGGTGAGCGTTAGCTGATACTGATGATTCTGGCTTTCATTTAGCTCACAGTTTGTGAGGTTGAAGAGAGAAGACATCCCTGGTAGCAGACAGCTCACTCACAGTTGTTGCAATGTATTGGTGGAAGAATTAAATGTCTGACAGTGACTGTGCTGGGAGGGGAAGCCTGAGCACTTTGCTTCATTCTCTGCAGACTTCTCTTCATGCTTTCTTTTAAATAGTTTTTCCTTTTGTAGATTTTGCCTCATATCCTTTTGGTATGATGAATCTTGCCTATGAGCAACAGAAAAGCAAATAAAACTCCCAACTTCTCAAGGACCCTCTGCTGACTCTGGAATTTGGGAAACGGAAGCAGCTACTGTTTGAGCAAATCTGCCATGCGGTTCTGACTCAATACATACTGACAAGGACTGGATGCTTGAACCCTTGTGAATTCCCTGACCTGTGACCCTGTGATCATGGCTCCAATCAAGACAGACACACTAACCAACTTACAAACCAAACACTTGTGCTTCTGAATTAATCAATCCAGTAACTGTCCACCTTTTTGTTTCACAAATGAGAGGTATATAGATTAATGCCATGATAGGTAAGATATAAATACAAATGACTAATGTGGTTGGGAAAAAATAATTGTACATGGCATTTAAAATTTTATGTTAAATTTACATTCTAAGAATCCGCAAGTAAAGATCAATGGAACACAGTTTTGTGAATTTAGTATGGATGCTTTTGTGCTACAAGAGCAGAGTTGTATTGTGGTAGAAACCACGTGGTGTTGCAAGCTTTGCATGCTGACAATCTGATTCACCCACTTCATTTTCTTAGGGCAGAATAAAGGGCTCATCTTTTCAAACTTTCCAGTTAGTTACATGTGTACCACCATGCACATAGAAACAGGAAGTGCAATGTCTCCTTCCCGAGCCTTTGTTCCCTCCTTGGAATTGTCTCGTAAATTTGAGAAGTGTATCCTGCTTCTAGAGATCAGCCGAGGAGGCTCCTTCATCTCTTCAACGTTCCCACATGATGCATCACTAGGTAAAAGGTCTCTGTAGCGGAATCATGTGCATTGCTACTCCAACGCCCTTGTATAAATGCTACACAGTCCAAGATGGTGTCCTCTCTATGCACTGTATGGTAATGCCTGTCAGCTTGTGAGGAACCGGCAAGTCAGCAAGTCCTTATAGACTGGAAATAAGTTTGAAGCCCAGCATGTACTTATTGAACCCTGCAGCCTGAAAGTGCAGCATAGAGTTCCAGATACTTCCTGGAAGCAGTTGACTGGGGACTACAGTTCTTTACCACTGTTCAGTAGGCGGAGGGAGCATCACCAAGGGACATGACTAGCCCAAGAGACGATCAAAATTCAAAGCAGAGTATGGCTTCTTCTAAAGTTTTGTATCATTGTCAACCTAAGGAGCTGGGACCAATTTACACAAGCCTGTTTTTAGAGACAGGACATTCTAGGGAGGAAGGCTGGCTTGGGAACAATTGCTAGAATTAGCTGTTCCTCCACACCCGTGGGCTCATATGTGTCCCGATGCCCCTTCCCCATTGTAAATTCCACTCTAAGGAGCTTGACATTATTTTCTGTCTATAAAGGGGCAGAATTAGTCGTCATTCGTTCCACAGTCCTTCTTAATTGTGAGCACAGGGATCTGGTTCAACTTCACAGCCTTGATCTGGCTGTTTTCTTCATCTGAGACTAACTAACACTCTCTCTCTCTCTCTCTCTCTCTCTCTCTTTATTTATTTCTATCCCAAACATTGCTCCCCTTCCTGATCTCCCCCTCAGAGGTCCCTCCCCATCCTCCTCCTCTTCTCCTCTGAGAGGGTATCCCCCTGGTGCATCAAGTCTCTGCCATATTAGGCCCATCCTCTCCCACTGAGGCCAGACAAAGCAACCCTGTTGGGGAGCGAATACCACAGTCAGGCTACAGCTTTAGGAGGCTACTGCCTCCATTCCAGTTGTATCAAAAGGACAGGGGCTCCACTATGTTCATAGCAATTTTATGTATAATGGCTAGAAACTGGAAACAACCCAGATGTCCCTCCACCAAAGAATGGATGCAAGAAATGTGGTTCATTCACACAATGGAATACTATTCAGCTATTAAAAACAAAGACATCATGAATTTTGTAGGCTAATGGACAGAACTAGATAGTATCATCCCAAGTGAGGTAACATATCCCCTAAAGGACATGCTTGGTATGTACTCACTGATAAGTTGGTATTAGCCATAAAGTACAGAATACCCGTGATTTACCCTACTATAGACTCAAAGAAGTTAAACAAGAAGGAAGGCTCAAGTAAGAACACTTGAATCACACTTAGAAGGGGAAACAAAATAGTCATAGGAGGCAGAAGGAAGGAGGGTCCTGAGTGGGAGAGGGGAGGGGATATGGGGACAGAATCAGGTGTGGGGAGAGACAGGAAAGAGTCCCACAGGGCCAGGAGAATGAACAGAATCTGCAGCTGCTGGAGGTAGAGAGAGGATGGGGAGAATCTCTAGGAAGTCCCAGAGCCCTGGGATGAGGGAAACTCCCAGGAGTCAATGCGGGTGACCTTTTCTGAGACATCTGGAACACTCTAATCCCGGTGTTTATGCGTCTCTCCTCTGCTTTTAACTCAGAACTCTGAATGCCACTCTGGCAAAAATTTGAACTTTTTTCTTGCTCCATTCTTTCCAGTTTAGCTTCAAGTGTTTTCATAGCACACACTTCCCTTACATTGTTCCTTGATGTTTAAGAATATAAGCTTATGAGGATGTGAAATCTGTCTATTCCGTTCACCGTGGCACTTCTGGAAGTTAAGAACAGGCCCTGCTTATACGAGACAGTGAAATAACATTTATTAAAGGCTGAATGAAAGAATAAACGAGAAGATTTTTTTTAACGTCCATGACTTTTCCTTTCGTTCTTGATCGACTTTGTCTTATAACCTTTGTCACAACTGAGCACGTTCTGTGTCGATGTTTCCCCCTGGAGATGAGCTGCACTTAAGACGTCTTCAACTGTAATAAAACTGCTGAAGGCAGGCCAATGTCATAGCCAGGTAAATTTTCAATTAAACTTTTTGAAGAGTGAATAAAAGAACACACACACACAGAGAGAGAGAGAGAGAGAGAGAGAGAGAGAGAGAGAGAGAGAGAGGTCACTCCCTCCATCTTGGATACAACTTACCTGGTTTAGCACTGTGAAGCTCAAAGCTGGACATCTCTGGAGGGGAGCTGTTTAGGTCAAAGCCAAGTTGGTAAAAGCCAAGAGAAAGAAGGAACCAGAAGCAACCTGGGAGCCAAGCTCACTGCAGCTCCCTCAGACAGTCACCTTTGGCCCAACTGACCTGGATATGGGTGACCAGGGTGGTTACTGCTTCCTCTGGGTGGCAAGCTCCTTTACCCAGCAGCCAGCACAGAGATGGGCACTTCTCCCAGATGAATTTCCAATCTCTTTGCCTGCTGCTGTCTTTACTCTTGCCCCATTGCCGCCCAAAGTGTGAGAAGTTGCAAAACAAGAAACCAAGCAGTTATCGTTTCGTTCCCAGCACCTCTGCTCTCATCAGAAAGTCCGAACTCTGTGAAGGTAAATGGGGCGGGGCTATAACTGTGGTGGGGAAGGGAAAGCAACACACACAGAGAGGGAAGGAGGCAGGTGAGTTTAGTAACACTGAGGATGCTGGAAAAAACCTTAAGAAAGTGTTATTCCACAAGCTTAGTTAAAAATTCATATGTATTATATGGCTATATGTATACACACCATGTATATGTGAATAATCAAGTTTGTATATATGTATGATATATATTAATATGTATTAAAATTTATATGGAGTTGTGCCATGTGGGATGATAATGTTCTTCACAAAAGCCATAGACTATTTAACCAAAATCCCAGTAAAAGCACCCTTTGAGTTATCGATCAGGGAGTCCAAGGGACTCGTAAAACAATTTAGGCTTTTGCTATTGCTCCTGATTGTCTTCTAGAACTTGAAGATACCATGCGCTCCAGACACGGGAGCTGGAGGAATCAAGCTAGACCTGACCTGGAGTCCTCATCTCTGGGGACACTAGCATTCCTAGTATCAGAATGTGCTACAAGCTGCTCAGGGAGCAAAGGCAATCAATAGTCTTACCCAGCTGAAAAGCTTATGTGACCACAGCAATGATTGACCTGCCACTGTGTCCCCAACAGTGTAATTGTAGCACTTTTATCTCGTGGGGTAACCAGCAGCTTTCTAATTGGGCTTAAGGTCCACTTAATAGGAGGGAGTTCATGTCTGGTACTGTAAACCGACCCAGCTGTCAGTGGCTGGAGGGACATAGACTTGAGAGAAGAACCTACTACTGCCATTTCCCTAGAACAATACCATTTCTAACTGTATTCTAAATACTTATCCTTATCCACAATGAGCGTAGTTCTTATTTTTATCAAGGAAGCTTCATTTTGAAACAGATAAAAACTATTGCAGAGATCCACAGCTGCTCAAAATGCAGGGGATAACTGAGGCTGTGGTCTCCAGCCCTAACTGATACATCTGTAGCATAATCCCTACATACAGGGCTTTGGGGAAAGTGCAGAAGAGGGAGGCAGAAGAGTCAGAGGACCACAACGCCTGCTGCCAGACAGTGCCTTTAGAACATGACAGGGATGCTGAGGAATGCTGCGGGATGCTGCGGGATGCTGCGGGATGCTGCGGGATGCTGCGGGAGGCTGAGGAAGGCTGTGGGATGCTGCGGGATGCTGCGGGATGCTCCGGGAGGCAGCGGGATGCTGCGGGAGGCTGCAGGATACTGTGAGATGCTGCAGGATGCTGCGGGATGCTGCACCCATTTAGTCTCAACAATATGGTTGCCTAAATAAGACCTACATAATGATAATACCAGTTGACATGTCAACACGAACAGGGGAAATTTCAGTGGGTCCCACCCCTAGATGAAGAGCTACAGAAAATCAATGGCTGCCAAGAGAGGGAGGATCAGTTCTCTCCAGGGACTAGCTCCCGACAGTTTGTACAATCCCAAGTACTCAGCGCTAAACACAGGCACATACAAGCCACACCAAAGGGACTCCTGAAACAATAATTTGAAAAGAAAACGTCATGAATTATGAATTTGAGAATGAGTGGGGAGAACAGGGGAGGAGTCTGAGGAGGGAGAGGGAGGGGTATAAAACAACATAAATTCAGAACTTATTGTAAAGATTTAAAAATATTAAATAAAAGCAATATGTGAACTATGAAGGAATTTGCATAGCTCACGAGACACCTATTAATTTTGACTTTTAGAAGCTTTGGGGAACTTTTAATTGCAATCAAAGAACATGTACTGTAGTTAAGTAAGATAAAAAGACAATACTTAAAACTACAATTGAGCCCCAAGTGTTCCACAGTTTATTCTCTGCCTTAAAATAAAATAGCTTTCATCTTTTTCCCCTCACAACAGCCTCCGCCGCCTAGATAATGCATTTCCTTAGATTTATTTGCTCAGCCCCGAAAACTTGACACTAAGGGGATTATTTAGTTTTAGATTTGCTGTAGTCCATAGTAATAGCCAACAGGGAAGGGAGCAGAGCAGCAATATTAGCAGGACGATGGGGAGGGAGGGGAGCTGGGAGGGGGCTGTGCAGTCCGCAGCTAAGCGAAACTGCTTGCATAAACACCATTAAGAAGATTTAGACATCGCTTTCCTTATCATCAGCACTCCTGGAAGAAATAAAAAAAATAAAAAAAGAAGAAAAAAAAGAAGAAGAAGAAAAAATGGAAAAGGGACAGGCCTTGACTTGCTGTGTGTGCGTTTCCATTAAAGGTTCAATAGGAAATAAAACCAGCTGAGAGTCCAAATGCAATGATGCTCCAGACTCATCCGTGCTGCCTCATCACCGTCCAAAGGAGACATTTGTTCCACATGTTACTGGAAGCAGCAGCTGGACAGAGAACAAAACAGCCTGTGGCACCCATCTGTGACTGAGATATGAGACCACAGATTGCTGCCTGGGCTGGCACCGAACTCTTCTATTCCTCACATCCAGTCACACACACACACACACACACACACACACACACACACACACACAGAGAGAGAGAGAGAGAGAGAGAGAGAGAGAGAGAGAGAGAGAGAGA
>NW_021620534.1:1111426-1136513 GCF_004785775.1 Grammomys surdaster | reverse complement strand
AGAGAGAGAGAGAGAGAGAGAGAGAGAGAGAGAGAGAGAGAGAGAGAGAAACATGAACTCAAAGACACACACACACACAAACACACAGACTGACAGACAGACAGGCGGACACAAACACATGAACATAGATACACAGGCACACAAATACACAGAGATGGACACAAGCAAACAGACAGGCAGGCAGGCAGACAGACAGACACGCGTGGGTGCGCGCACACACACACACATTCCATGGGGTAAAATATATCCATGCTTTTCCCAAACCACTCATTTTTAAGCCAATGAAGTCAAAATTGGGTGAGGAGCTTGTATTAACCAGAAAGAAAGGCTCTTCCTATGTTGATCTCAGGATTGAAAAAGTTGCAGGAGAAAAAATAAATGTTTGAAGAGGCCAGGTGGAACTGAGAGGGTGAGGGAAAAGCTGTGGTCAACTTCCCAGGGGAGTGAGTGGAAAATCATGCTGGTCACAATTCATTTTAAAGAAAGTGACAAGCTCTGATGCACTGTTCTTGGAGCACTGTCTGTCTGTCTTGTCTGTCTCTCTGTCTCTGTGTGTGTCTGTCAGTCTGCTTGATAAATTCCATGTCTGTCTAGAGCAATGGGAAAGTTGCCACTAGGTTTTGCTTGGCTTACAGAGCAGCAAGAACGGAAGCTACTTTTGCTGTGCAAATCCCGGACACGACATTTGGGATTTTGACTGCTCTTCCATTTTCTAGAAGCATCCTCAGTAAGGCATTTATAACAGTCCATGTGTGTAAGGGATATTGGCATGAAGTATTTCTAATCATTACGAACAGAATTTTAAAAACAAAGTAGCACTAAATACTGGTAGCAAAACAGGACAACACAAGGAAACAGTTTGTGTTATCAGACCTGCACATAGGCAGCTGGGGTCCCCAGAGCCCACACTCTTTTCTTCCTTTCAGCTTCCTTATCCTTCCTTCCTTGGAGATCATTTTCCTGGAGGCCAGGTATTTCAGAGCTGCTGAGGGTTGTCCCTGGAACCCCTCCCCCTGCTTTTCAGCAGTTTTGATAAAAGGAACCCTGTCCTTTAGGCAGCTTGTCATATTTCCTTCATACAAAGATCGAACTGGCAGATGTGGCAGCTGAGGATGGGGGGAGGAAGGATTCCATGGGCTTCATGTGGCGAGGCTACAGAACAATAGTAATGAAACCTAACTGCAATGGATTGCACTATTATTTGTGGTGCTCTGTAATTAGTACTGCTGTGTGCTACGTCACTTCCTTAAAGGAGTCAGAGCTGGCCGGGTAGGATGGTTTTGTGGATAAAAGCATTTGCCACCAAGCCTGGCCATCTGCATTCGATGATGGGCTCCCACAAGGCGTCTTGAGGTCTTCACACGAGTGCACATGTGCATGGCTGCACAAACCCATGCAGAGATGAATAAGTACAACACAAACTTAAATGAAGAAGCAGGAGCTGCTGTGGAAGAGTCAGTCAGTAGATGCAGTCACTTAGACGGGGACACCCTTTATCTTTCTATTGTGCGCTGCATCCGAGGTGGAGTGGGATTCCTTGGGCCCGTTAATTCTTGGAGTCAAGTAAATTCTTCACAGTGAACTTTCTTTAGTCATTCTTTTCTTACACACTAAATTCATGCAAGTGCTGAAGGCCAGTCCTTTGGCCACACAGGTGAGCAGAAGGGCCAACTCAGCCATCTCTTCTAATATTGCCAACAGAAATGAGGAAGAGTACGTTCACTCACTTGAAGATGCTGACAGAGAGCACCCCCCCCCCCCCCGAGTCTGGAGGGAGACTCTCAGGCTTGCACATGTCTCAGCTTTCTAGTATCTGGTAGGAGGAAGCCTTCTCAGTTACCTGTCTTTTCTGGTCTTGAACATCCTTATACCGGCAGTGCCCAGAGTATTTGGCTCCATCCTCTGAGCTCTTAACAACTGAGTCTTTGCTGATGCAGCTCTGCAGCCTCAGCACCCAGGATTTCTTGGACAGAACAGGACTCACCTGTTGGCCGCCGCTCTCCACAGCATAGCCTTCGCCTTTCTTTGTGCATTGCCACCAAGTAGGACTGACTCGGTCGTCCCAGACAGACAGCCCTCTTTGCTCCTTTTATATTTCAAGTGAGAAAATACACCACGTTTAGTGACACACTCCGGAATTCCACAGTGCTTTCTCAGGAAGCAGTCCTGTTAGCCAACTTCTTGCTTATAGAACTCTGAACCTACTTCACTGTCCCCTGTAGAAATGGAGAATAATTAACAATGTGCCACCCCTTACACACCAGTTCTTTATCTCCGTGAAGGTTATTTGCTGATCTTATAAAAACTGTCTTTCTATGGCCCTGGTCCCAGGATGCTAGTATAATCCTGTAAAAGGGACATAAGGACTGACATGACCCTAACCTCCAGCTCATTTCTGCTGTGATTTTAATCGAATGTCAAACAAAAAGATGGGTAACTCATGAGGGCCCAGTCAATACTGCTCAGAGATGCCCAGGCTGCATGCAGAGCTGGTTCTGTGCTGTTATAGCTCATGCTAACATCTGGCAAAATCCTAAGCCCCAGGGCACATCACAATGGACAGACCCTTACATCTTTAGGACCAGTATCTGGGGTATCACAAATTCTTAAAATAACTGTGGCCTAAATTCCAAGTGTTCTAGAGAAATGCAGTAGTCACTGTTCCATGTGCTTCACAGTTATTTCTTTCGGTTTTTGACATGTCCCACAAAGAAGATTTTGTTAATATCCCCATTTAAAAGAAAGGGAAGCAGAGGACAAGATGGGTTAAATAATAAGCCCCAAGTTCTAGGGCTTTAACTGAGAGCTGAACCCTGACAATTTGACCTCAGAGTCTATGCTCATAGCTCTACAGCTCATGCTGCTGATGTCTGGCATCCAGGGGCACCTGCTGTGTATCCAGAGATGGGTGATGGATTTTCTAAGGACTAGTTTATCCAAGGAGACCTTTAACAAATAGTCTCCACTTTTCTTTTTAAATGATATTCTGCATGTCAGGGAGTCAAGAGCAAAACCTCCAGAATTCAGACTATAGGCAACATGGAGCCCGTAAAGTCGAAGGATCTCTTGCTAGGATAGGGAGGAAGCATGAATATGACTCAAGAGAAAGCAGGGAGGCAGGAGTGTGTCTCAATGTCCTGTGCTACCACCACACACACACACACACACACACACACACACTCACACCCCACATGTAATATTCATAGGATTGCTTTCAAGGAGAACAAATACAGTGTGTTCATGGTCAGAATCACATGACAAGCAAATATATTAGTTAACAAATACTAAAACATCCACAATAGTCATATGAAAATCCAAAGGCATGGCCATTGATTGAAAACATTTTCATTTTACCATATAAGCACAGTGACAAAATTAACATAACAGAAGGCTGTTAGTGTGACTCTGCAGTCAAGTGTTTTCCTGGCATACACAAGACCCTGGCTTTGATCCCCAACATCACAAAACAACAGTGATTCTACTGCTTAACACAGCATGAAGTTGGAAGAGAAAGCACCAAGCACTATACAACTGGCTTCCTCTTACATAGCTTCCTTTTCCACCTGCTCCAGACCCATGGGCTTCTCCCCGTTTGTTTATACTAGCTATTTCTTATGTGTAAAAGTTCTGCCCTTGTTCATAGCTCTGGGCCTCTTCATGGTATTCAGGTATCAGCCCCAAAATCTCTTTCTTAGATAAACCTTCTTTGAAATTTTAAGCTGAAATAGATGCAAAATGTGCCCACACAAAACAAGTTTTTAGTGTAGCCCCTTGTAGTGGTTTGAATATGCTTGGCCCAGGGAGTGGCACTATTAGGAGGTGTGGCCTTGTTGGGGTAGGTGTGCCCTTGTTGGAAGAGGTATGTCACTGTGAGGGTGGAATTTGAGGTTTCTTATGCTTAAACTCTGCCCAGGTTGGCATTCCTGCTCCTCCTGGCTGCCTGAAGATCAAGATGTAGAACTCAGCTCCTCCAGCACCATGCCTGCCTGCACGATGCCATGCTCTCATTTTGATGATAATGGACTGGACCTCTGAACCTGTAAGCCAGCCCCAATTAAATGTTTGCCTTTATAAGAGTTACCTTGGCCATGGTGTCTCTTCACGGCAATGGAAACCTTAACTAAGACAGAAGTCTTCTATTACAAAACACACATATTTGTTGCATGATTTATTTTAAATATATTTTTATACTTATGAAGTCATTATCACTAGCAAGGCAGGGGCCATATGCACCACCCTGAAGTCTTCCCCTTGTCCTTCTGTATTTCTGCCCATTACACAGTTGACTGATGACTTGCTTTCTGTAAATGTAGTTTTCATTTTGTACACATGGAATTTTATACAAATGGACTCATACAGTCTATAGTAAAAATTTCCCTTCTCTCTTAGTCTGTGGTATTTTTTTATGTTATCTTTCACTCATCTTAATTATTTTGATATTTTTTCTTGTGTTTTAGGTACTCATTCTTCATTGCTAAATAGTAGTCATTGTATATTTATACCCTAACTTGCCTGCTCATTGATGAACAATTAGATTGGTTTTGGTCAGTTTGACTGTTAGAAATAGAGCAGCCAAGAAAATTTATTTGAATGGACATGTATTCTGTATGAAAAGCAGGCAAATAGTATATACATTGTGTGGTTGCATTAAACAATTCTAGAGTCTTCGGGAAGCCAATCAACAGCTGCTCTGTATGGAGTGAGGAAGGTTGGAATGCAGACATCATAACAAGATATGAGGGAAACATAGTCATAGTATCTCAAGTATATACCATGTCAAAACTCAGATATTTGTAACTTTGATCATGAATGATCTCAGGAATGATAGCCAAATCTCAGGGAAACTTTTACAAATGCTACTTCCTCAAAATAATCAACAACCTGGTGATCCATACAACTGCTGATGTAAACAGCAGCACAAGGGACCCTCAAAGCCATGCTGGGAATCAGAGACGCCGTATCCAGCGCTGAACTCCACACTCACAGACTGTTGGAAGACTCTAACATGTTGGCAAACACCTGTCTCTAACCAGGCTGTGGGGCAGGCCAGGTTCTAGAGCTACTCCTCTGCCAGAAATAGTAAAGCAAATGAAAAAGACAACAAATAAAATATATGCAATCATGGTTTTGTAAAAGACAAATCTTTCTGCAAAATGTATTTCAACGATAATCTCTATCAGTCTAGTCTCTTACATAATGGTGCCCTGGCCACTCTGAACAGAAGGCAATGGCAAGACCACACAAGTCCTGCTTACTCTCTGTTCCTCTCACATACATGTCTACACACTAATATCACCAGGGCTTTTCTTAAAGATTCCCAATCCTACTTCTACCTTGAGTTTAGGCATCTTACCTGGTGGGACCCCAACACTGCTGCTGGGTTCGAGCCTCATTCCTCACATCCTCTGGCTCTCCATCCACACCTCAGCTTAGGGGGGTGGGTGGGTCACTCGCTGCTCTTCTTGAGACTGTAGCACCGTAGCACCTCAACCTTCACCCTCTGATACACTCTCCTAATACACATCCATGATCCGATACTCACTAACTGTGAGCTGATGAGCTGTGTACTGTTCTTATCTTCAGCTTCTGTGTCCCTGTTCTGTAAGCTTCATAAAGGAAGAGCTTTTCCTCTGCTAGTGTCTTTACTGCCCTGTTCCTAGCACAGAACAGTGACTGGCATGCAGTAGGTCTTCAATAAATATGTACTGATAAATGGAATAGATAAATCAAGAAAAATAAGCACATGAACTATATTGTTTATCATTATTATCATTATATACACTTTACATCCTGCTCACTGTATCCCCCTGTCACCCTCTCCCATAATTCCTCCTCCTATCCCCCTTCTCTGAGTGGGTAGGGCTGTCCTGGGTATCCCCCACCCAAGCAAAGCAAGTCTCCATGAGGCTAAGAACATCCTCACTCACTGAGGAGTGACGAGGCAGCCTAGTTAGAAGAACATATCCCATGTACAGGCAACAGCTTTTGGGATGGCCCCTGCTCCAGTTGTTCAGGACCCTCATGAAGATCAAGCTGCACATCTGCTACATCTGTGCAGGGAGGCCTAGGTCCAGCCCGTGGATGCACTTTGGTTGGTGGTTCAGTGTCTGAGTCCCAAGGGTCCAGGTTAGTTGACTCTGTTGGTCTTCCTGTGGAGTTCCTATTGGCTTAGGGGCTACAATCTTTCCTCCTATTCTTCCATAAGAGTTCCCAAGCTCCATCCTCTGTTTGGCTGCGGGTGTCTGCGTTTGTCTGAGTCAGTTGCTGATGGAGCCTCTCAGAGGACAGCTATTTTTAGTATTTAAGGGTTAAACTAAGATAAATGATGTGATGGAAAGCAAGTAGAGTACCACGTGATTAGTCTGTCTTGTCCTAGAAAATATAAATAACAGCAATACTAATGGCTAAGTGTATTCAACACAATTGGGCACCATTTTAAGGGCTTTCTACATATTAGCACACTTAGTTCTCATAATAATCTTGTAAAATAGACAAGATTGTTGCACACATTTTACATAAATCAGAAGCAGAAAGTTTAGTACATTTCTCAAAGGTACAGAACATAGCAATTTGAACCCAGACAATCTGGTTTCAAAGCTTGTGTTTAGTATTGCTTTGTTATATTGGCTTTGAAAATGCTAAAACTGGCTTGTTCCAGTGGCACTTGTCTGCCTTTGATCCCACACTTGGAAGGCAGAGACAGAGGCAGGCATTTTTTTCTGTGAGTTTGAGATCAGCCTGGTCTACTACATAGTGAGTTCTGGGACAGCCAGAGCTACCTAGTGAGAGCCTCCTGCCTCACAAAACAAAAAAATTGTAAAGCTGAAAAATTTTTCATTTTACCTAAAGCCTTTTTTGGCTCTTCTATTAAAAAAAAAATTACAAGTTGAAGAAACCTTTGGTCTCAATAGTGAGTTTTGAAATAACATGAAGCTGGAATCATTTCACAGTCGTTGAGAACCCGAATGGAAGATTAGTTCTGAATGTGTAGGCTACAGTGATCACTGTGAGCCTGTTTGTGGCGACAAGCAAAGACTCAGCATGCTCAACCATGTTCTTCTGCCTCTAAACAAGCCCCACAGTCAAGACGTCACAATGTGTGTGGCACAGACAGCTAAGAAAACCGTAGGAAAGATTCCTAGGATGGCTGAGAATCCTGAGGACCCCTATTTTCTAAGAGACTCTGCAGGTCTGCCTGCAACTTTAAATTCTATTAGTGCCAGGAGCTGACTTTTTGTTTTGTTTTGTGTTTTTAAAGCGAAGAATGCCTATACGCAAATGTAGCCCTTACCTTTTGCTCTTTTTGTAAGCTTCCTGTCACCATAATGGCTATGTGACAAAGCACACACTTCTTCAGTGTCAGCCACAGTGCTCACCCAAGGTCAGGATTAATTTTTGCTCCTGAAATGACCCAAGCAAAGAGATATGTAGACAGCTTTATTGTTCTGCTTTTCATCCCTTTCATGTCAACCAGAGCCTCCACAGTGGACTTAGCCTAGATTTTAGGGGGAAGCTGACATGTGAATTAGGGGCTTTGTACAGAACATGAAATGAGATTTATAGGCCTCATATTTAAGTTTACCTAGTATCTGAAACATAAGAACCCACATGCAGCAAAGTTGCATGTGAATAGGAAGTAAAACTGTAAGGAAAATAGATTTTAAATCTTGGGCTGAGTTTATCTCACTGTGACAACTCCTGGTTATGTTCTAGACTGGAAAAATCTATCCCAAAGGTGAAGTGAGAATTTCCAGTTTTGTTGGAGACTCAACTGTGTCATGTGATGTTTTTCTGGGAACTGTTTTATGAGAGAATTTTTTTTTGCTGAGAACAGACACATGGTGTTTTTCTGGAAGCTGTCTGGTGAAAGGGAATGTGATGTTTTGCTCGAGCAGACACTTGAGAGGACATGTGATATTTGGAAAGAAAGTAGGTATAATCCCACAGACAATGGTCAATGCTGTGGTATTGGCTCTCTTTGCTTTCTTCTCTGATCTCTGCTCATCATAACTTCATAGATAGAAACACAGCAAAGAACTTCTGGTGGTGTTCTGGCTGCTTCTAGCTGCTTCGTTGGACTCCCGCCAATCAGGGGAGCCTCACAGTTTCTTCTGGATGGAGCTGCTGCTCCTGTTGATTGGTGTTTGCTAGCGAACTGGACTGAGGAAAAGGAAGATTGGAATCATCCCAAGGAACTACTTCTAAACAGGCCCACGTTCCCCTTGTCCTATTAGCCACCATCCTGTCAGTGGGCTACAAGGGAGGTTGAAGTGTTTACGAATCTTTATTAAAGTAGGTTTTGAAATATATAAACCTACACGGAGATGGTTACATATATGATAGAAAAATCAATTCTTGATGAGCTGGCCTTCTGGATGGTCAAGACTCTACTCATATCCCCCTGGCGACTCCTTTTTGAGACCTCTGAGTTTTTAACTTAGCTACTTTTCAAGCTTGATGTAAATTTGTGCTTTCTAGATCAGACACAGCAAGAGCAAGATGGCTGCCTAGGATGTGCTCCCATGCCTGTCAGGGAGTGGTAAGATGCTTGCTGCTTCCTGGGAGCTCTGCTTGCCAAGTGACTGCTCTAACACAGCTGTAAAACCAGGGTTTGCCTGAGAAAGAAGAAGACACACAGGTGTATGTTCTCCCACCGTGGACACCCAAGGGTGTGGTCATGTATTCCATAACTGTGGGCCTGGGGATGGAGGAAGAACAGAACCATGGGAACAGATGCAACCTCCGGCCATCCTGAAAGCCTGCAGTGAAGGGACGATGCAACTCAGAATAGAAACCGATGCTATCCTAGTTTTTATTATTGTTGTTGTTATCATTATCATTATTGTTATTTCTGTGATAAAATGGCCTGACCAAAAGCAACCTGATCAGGAAAGGGTTTATTTCAGGTTACAGTTTATAGTCCATCATGAAAGGAAATCTTGACCTCAAGGAAGGAACCTGGAGGCAGGAACTGAAGCACAGACCATGGAAGACCAATGCTCACTGGTTTGCTCTGCATGGTTTGCCAAGCCTGCTTTCTTGTATCACTCAGGACAACCATTTCAGGAGTAGTGCCACCTATGGTGGGCTGGACCTTATTACACCAATAATTAATAAAAAAAAAAAAATGTCCTCACAGATTTGCTCACAGGCCAAGCTGCTGGAGGCATTTCCCTCTTCCCAGATGACCTTAGCTTATGTCAAGTTGATAAAACAAAAACAAACAACAAAACAAACAAACAAACAAACAAAAAACAGTAACTAGCACATACAGTAAGTCAGATCTTTAGATATACCCAGTCTATGACTCAGGATGTACCACAGGGAACTCTGTGTGTGAGTGTCATCAAGGGTGTTATTGATGGCAACATGACAGAATTGTATTTCCTTTTTTCTTATAGATAAGGCTATAGGATTTGGTTTGCTGAGTGAGATGTGAGAAGTTCTAAGAATCCTGGTGTGCTTCACTGTCTCTAATTTTGCACCTAGCTTGGTGAGCAGCAGTATTTACAATATAGCTATTCCATTAAGCTACTCCACCAAGCTACAAAGTAAATGAGAAAAAAATCACTGTTGAATGCTACCAAGATTTTTAGGAGTGTTTGTTACTGCATATATACTTAGCATATACTGACTGATACATGAAGAGACAAATAATTGGTGTGTCAAAATATAAAACATACTGGGGCTTAAAGTGAGTGGAAGGGCAATATTGATGACTTCGTTTCCTGATATGAGGATGACAGTGCTTCCATCTCCGTGTCCTTTATGCAATTAGCTGAAAATGAAATTCAAAATCTCGAGAGAACATAAAAACCTTTCAAGTAATAGGAAAGTTGTTAAGAGAAACAAACTGAGGCAAAGCTATGGGAAATTGCTGCCAGAGCAGGTAGTGGACATCTATGAGGGAAAACACATACACGACGCTGAAGATGTCAGGCAGTCTGCAGGATTCCTTCAAAGAGGAGACTCATCCACACAGGAGAGCTGAGAACTGACTCCCTTGTTTGGGAAGCTGAGCTGTGCAGGCAGTCTGAAAGTGCATTAAAGGTCCTCGCAAGACAAGGAAACACATACCACATTGGCCTGAAGGCTGCTGAAAAAGTGGCAGATGGTTCTCTTGAAGACACACTTCTCTGTCATCCCAGTCCAGCAACTGGAGAATTTATCAGAAATTCAAGTCTTTGGGCCTCCTCAGCCACACACACTGATTAAACAGAAAGTAAATGGTAGCAGGGGTGGAGAAGAAATCTTTTCTAAGAAAAAAAGTAGGTAATAGAAACAGACTTTTGAGTGAACAGGATGCTGGAGTAGTAATCAAAAATGGTAAAGAATGTATAAGGTGTTATACAGTAGGGAAATGGAGGATATCAGAAGAAATATGGAAACTCTAAAAAGATCTAAATGGAACACTGAAAGAAAAACTAATATCTGAAATAAAGTCTGTTTTGAATAATATCGACTACAGATCAGACATAAAAGAAGTAAATATTAAATCATACCAAGGAGAAAATGTTATAGTGTATGATGCTATGTACAGGACATTTTGGAACAAATGAGACAATTCTGTGATAGCAATTAGTAGCTACCCTTAGCTGGACTGGAGGTTTGTTGAAACAGGGAGTAAATACATTTTTTTCTTTGGAACGACTGCAACACTGTTTCTAGAGTAGCTTGGTGATTACACAGATGTAGTCAAAACAAGCCAAGTATGGTGGCACTTAGGCCTAATTATAGCACCAGGGTGGCCGAGGCAAGATTGTGGGTCTGAGACCAGCCAGAGCCACTTAGCCAAACAAAGACAAACATTGAATTATTTTCTTTAGTTCTGTACGTTTTATCCCATAGCACTTCAAAAAATGTCACTAATTGCTAGAGAGAAAAGATGAACAAGAACTTCTGAGGTAAAGATGAAAAGTTAAAAAAAAACCGACAGTAGTTGGTAGTTGGGTAAATAGTATAACCCAGTATCCTTTCCTCTTCCTCCTCTCCCTCCCTCCCCCCAGACCCCCCAACACCGCCCCCCCCCGTCTGCAACTATGTAACAACTTAGGCTTCAAAGAACGTTATGAAAGCTCTCGCTCTCTCTCTCTCTCTCTCTCTCTGTGTGTGTGTGTGTATGTGTGTGTGTGTGTGTGTGTGTGTGTGTGTGTGTGAGAGAGAGAGAGAGAGAGAGAGAGAGAGAGAGAGAGAGAGAGAGAGATTTTTTTCTCTCATTTGCTTTCTCTCCATTTTATTTTAATACAGGCAGAAACACAGACGTGAGCACTGGGGAATACAGGCTTAGAGCTTCAGAAAATCCTTCTAAATCTCACTTGAGAAACAAAAAGCCTGTTCCCCAATGTTCAGAGACACTGCACAAATCCCTCATTTTCCTGCTTCCATTTTGTTGCATGCAAGCCCCTAGGTGATGTTAGGGCAGCAGCAACTATGATAGTTATGGGAGCTTGCAAGGGTCAAAAATTGGAATTTTCTTTCCATCCAAGGAAGCTGCTATTCCAATAAGAAAGAGTCAAACATGCTTACATGTCTTTCCCACTTTTCTTTATTTCAGCAGCTACCCAAGGTGTTTTAATAAGAAAACTGGTCATTTTCTGATCAAAGGACTTAAGAAGGGGGCCTAGGGAAATGAATAGTATTGGAGTGATCCTGAAGAGTGAGGAACTTGGGAAGCTGACACCATATACTGACAGTGCCAGAGCTGCCATGGTACCAAGCTCGGGCATAGGCCTGGGGTATAAAAGGAAGACACAGACTCGGGTCATTCATTATGAGAGAATGCCAAAGCGTTTACTGAGCAGGTTCAATATATACACCAAGCCAGGGAAGGAAAAACACAAACAGGAACTCAACTGGGGAAGGGGGGGGGCAATGGGCTGTCAAGTGTAAATTCCCTGACTGGGGCACCATGGATGTTCTGATCTTAGAAAAACAGCAGAATGTTACTTGTCAGACAGCAGCACACGGAAAGTCTCAGCCAGGGCATGGCAGCCCTTCAGAATCCTACAATATACCTCTGGTGAACTTTTGTGTTTACCCCTAAACTGAACGTAGATAGATCTGCTCCTAGTTGGTGTCCTATAGGCTTAAATACAGCCAAACAACAGACATCTGCTCAGATCAAAGACCAAGAACTATTGAGTTAATGTGAGAACATTGTAGATACCACCATGACACCATTCACGCCTAAACTGATGCTGGAACCAGAGCCTGCTACAGCAGTGTGATAGCTCTAACCTAAGACAATCCAAAGTAATGGTGATTTGAATAAGAATGTCTCCTATTGACTTAGATATGCTTGGTACTCAACTAGTGACTCTGTCTGGGGAAGTTGTGAAAACTTTGGGAGGTAAAACCTTGCTGGAGGAAATATTTCATGGGGATGGGGATGGAGCATTGAGTATTTGTAGTCTCTCCCTACTCCCTTTTTGTTCTCTCCTTCCCCCCTCTCTGTTTTGTAGTCCTTGCAATTGAAGACACAAACTTCCCGATACTGCTACCAAGTCTGTAGCTTGCCACTGCTTTCCCCTATCTCAATGGACTCCTATCCCCTGGCGCCTTCTATAAGTTGCCTTGACCATAGTTCTTTCATCCCAACAACAGAAAAAATAACTATTACAGACTGAAACAAAAGTATCCACAAGTGCTATAGGTTCTAAACAACACAGACACTCTCCTAATATAATATTCAAAATGCACAGGATACGAACCAGAACTGCCTGGCGTCTGAAGAACAGGGCATGCAGCATGTATGGGAAAAGCAACCAATGAACACCAAGGATGAGCTGACAGATTCTGAAACTGCCTGACAAGGCTTTTGAAAGCTTCTCAAATAAACCATTATGAACCTTCTAGAATCAAATACAAAGACAGGAACTCACAGCAAAGAAATACAGTGTGAAAGAGGGACAACTGGAAATGTCTGAAACTTTAAAAATTAGTTATAAAGATTTTTTTTTTTGCTAAATAGTAAGCATACAATTAAAACTATTGTTGGTAGGTGAACAAAACATCACTGGGAAAGACAGTTCAGAGACAGATCCTGGCACACATATGAATTTAATTTATGAAATGTGGTATCCCGTGTTAGTTAAGAGTGATAAAATTGTCAGCAAATGATGGATGGAAACTGGCTGGCCATTTGGAACAAAGTAAACCTCAATTACTATTCTATTTATTTCATTAGATAAATTACTTGGATCAAATTTTTAGACATAAACTACAAAGTCATAAAAGTAACAATAAACGATAAGAGGAAATTGGTGATAGTCAGTGCAACCTTACATATAATTATAAAAACGTGCATCAAAATAAAAGCCAGTCACCCTGCTTTATCCATCACACAAACTGTTTAAATGTATCGAACGGTTGAAAAGTAAACATTGTCACAACTATCAAGTGAGACAAAATCAATCATTTTTTTTTCTGACGGAGGTTTGGCAGGATTGACTTGGCAGTTTTATGTGTAAGAGTTCATTCCCAGATATGTGTACATATTATGTAAATAAGTGAAATAATTGTGTAAAAGGCAAACATTTTTAAAAAGGAAACATACATCTGTTACTATATCTCCGACTAGTAAAGGATAACAAATCTCTTCAATGCCTTGGAATGCCTTGTGTCCACCAAACAAGAATGTAGTAATTAATGCTCACTGATAGATATCTATTTAAGCTTTGTTTGGAAAGAAATGAGGATATGTAGGGTATGCTTTATTCAAGACCTCTGAGTGGAGTGTGAACAGTTAGATATTTACATATCACATATGCCTCTAACTTTATAAAGTATGTGTGCAGCATATAACACGCACATATACCCAGAAACTGTTAACTCTCAAATATATCTAGTCATACCCTTAAAAGATTTCTCTTGTTTTATTTACGTGTGTGTGTGTGTGTGTGTGTGTGTGTGTATACATGTGCCCACAGAAGCCAGAAGAAGGTGTCAGATCCCCTGGAGCTGGAGTTACAGGTGCTTGCGAGCCCCCAGAGCTGGGTGCTGGGAACAAACTCGGGCCCTCTACAAGAATTGTTGACTCTTCACGGAGCCATCTCTTCATCCCGGGCTTTCCTTTTACATCCTTATCAAAGAAAAATGTGTATAATAAAAACTCATTTTTTTCATAAGTCATTGTAAAGAAGAAGGAGGGGCAGAAGGAGAAGGAAGGGAGGGAGGGAGGGAAGGAGGGACAAAGCAAGCAATCAGGGAAGGAGGAATATCCAGGTGCTCCTCCTTAAAGACCACCTTCTTAGGTACTTTTTAAATCTCCGCTTCTCTGGATGATGGGCTTATATTGCTACTTGCAACTTTTACCTCTAGACGTTACCTGTCACTTTCTTCTCTGAAAATTGGGGATTCATCAGTCTTTTACACCCTTTCCCGTCCTCCATACTCAAGCCTCTAAACACAGCTCATTCTCATTTGGTTAAATCTCAATTTAGTGTTGGCATTATAAGATTAGCTAATATCCTTGACAGATAAAGCAAGTATTTATTTTGTAGCATACAAAGAGTGATTTTTCCTGCTTTTTTGTCTGGACCTTTTTGATTTCTTATTTTCTTATTTGCTTGGTTGCCTGTTAGTTCTTATTTGTACTCCCAAGCAGTGATCTAAAACTTCTCTCAGTGCCTTCAGGCATATCAGACACTAATTGCATCTTCTAGAATAAATATTTCGAACCTCTCTCAGTCTAGATGGCTGTCCCCCCTCCTCCACCTCCCTGCTAGGAACTCCTGTGACTGTCTTCCACGGGCTTTCTTCTGTCACAAATCTGTTTGAATCCATAATTTTATAGTCCTCACATTGACAGAGCATATTTTCCATTATCTTTCTGAGAAAAGGTCCAGGCAGGTAAAGATTCTGGAACTTGGAAATTGGTATTGAAAATATTCCTAGCCTAGCCTAACTATAGTTTAAAAGGATAATTTTCTTCATGATTTTCTTCCAGTATTCTGGGGCATTTCCCCTTTGTGTTCATTCATTTAAAGGCTCTTATGTTCTTGTTTCTTCTTACTCGGGAGGATTAACCCTTCAGGTTCCAGGAGAAACTTAAGCCTGGTCATTAGGGCCTCTTGTCATTTGTAATAGACGCTTTTGTGGTTGCTTCTCAAAAGCCCATAAACCTGCTAAAAGTTCTACTCGGGTGTCACCTCTCAGCCTCTTGTCTCTGCTTAGCTTTCACCATTCATGTTTAGTGATCAAATTAATAAATGCCACAAGAGAAAAAGTAGTGCTAAAAATGTTCCCTTCACTTGGGAATATCTACTCCATAGAAATCCACTCTTTCACAGCCTCTGCAGCTCTGAGATGCCTCCCAACAAATCAGATAGACGACAGACAGGATGATAGATTGATGGCAGATGGCTGGATGGACAGACAGACAGACAGATAGTCAGACAGACAGATAGACAGATGATAGACTAGCAACCAGACAGATAAAAAAATGGATAAATGGTAGATATTCCAGTATTTCTTAATGGAAGTGTTATTTTCAACATCAACGAATTAATTTTTGTTTTTATTTCCATCAATAAAAATCTCTCTCAATCTCAAACTGCTTCTTAAATGTTTCACCAAGCGTCTGTAGCAAGTATGTGTGTATTTCCCCATCTGCATGTACATGTCACACAGAGGTAGGACTAGCATGTGGAGGTCAGGGGACAACATTAAGTGAAGGGTCTCCCTTCTACCTGATTGAAACAGTTGTCTTGTTTACTCCTGTGTTGGCCTGGAAGCTTCCTATGATCGAATCCATAGCAATCTTGCTGTAAGAGTCCGCTGAGTTATAGGCACAAACTATTTCTGGGTCTATGTGGGCTCTGCGGATCTGAACTCAGGTCCTCGTGCTTGCAAGTGCGTTACCCACTGAGCCATCTCCCCAGCCCCAGCCTGTGGTTTCTCCAGCTCACATTTCCATTTACTCTGCCATCAGCCTGGCTTCAGGGCATGTGTTCTTCCACCTCTGGTATTGAGGGGCTTGTGCCTCTGCGTTCTGCTCCTTGTGTGGCAGTCAGTTTATAATCTTACATTGTCGTTTTGTGTTTTCTCTTTCATGTTAACCTTGTCCGTCAGTTTTCAAGTGGTTTTAAAGTACATTACACCAACCCACCATCTCTGCTCAGAAAGTTTTAACTAATTTTAACTCATATGAACTTAAGGCTGTGACTTTCCAAAGCATTACTCTAGCAGCCTCCCATAGTTTTACTGCTATGTTATTTCATTTCGCTTTCAAACTTTTATTATTTTATTAATTATTTAAATTTTTGCTATTGTTTTATAAATTATCTCTAAACATCTTTATTATGATATATTTATTTTTCAGTAATACCTTGAAGTCTTTATATATATTGAAAGATACTTGAGGTTTTTAAATATTTTTTGCATTAATTAGCTATTTTATTACTTTCGTATGTGTGGGATGTTGTTTCAGACAGAGTCTCATAAAGCTTGGGCTGGCCTGGATCTTGCTATGTAGCTAAAGCTGGTCTTGAACACACACTTTCACCTCCCCAGGACTGGCTGGCACTGGCCACCATGACTTCTTCTTTTTTTAAAATCATGTTTTGTTCTTTTTGTCATATTTCAGTCAAAACATGTTTTGCAGAGAATACTGTTTTCAATGCACTGAGGTTTCCACCTTCATGCCCCACGTGCAATCGATCTTTATGAATGTCCCACGTATGCACGAAACAGTCACACATTATGGAGATGTTAAATGCATGTCAGTTTAATCAAGGTTTTATTTATATTAGTAACACTTCAGTGTCTCCAGTGCTTTTGTCTAATTGATACATTAATTACTGAGAATCAAGGTACACTATAGAGGATTTTAATCTCTGATTTGAATTAGCTTAATTTGTTTTGTAATTTAAGGCCATTCTGAGTTATTTGATCTTTCTATCAGTTGTTCTTTTAACCATTTTTTCCTATTCTCTATTCTCTCTCTCTCTCTCTGCCTCTCTCTCTCTCTCTTTGCCTCTCTCTCTCTCTCTGCCTCTCTCTCTCTCTCTCTCTCTCCCACAAAGTCTATTTTCTACATTAGTAAAATTACATCACTTTTCTTTCCCTGACATTTGATTTGAAGCATTTATTTTCATACCAATATTCTTAAATTTCTGTCACTGTTTTAAAGTACCTTTTATCCATGATATTTGGCCTTCAAAGTGTGCTCGTGAGTAGTAGCCTTTCTCTCTTAAACACAGAGTCACATTAGTATGTGTTTATAACCATTATTTTAAATATATTAATTTTTGCAACCTTATTCTAATTGTTACATTTGCTTGATTATCTTTCTTTCTGTTTCCTACTTTCTATAGTAAGCTCTTTGAATTCATTTTCCCTTATAGTACTTTAGAAAAATTGCCTTCTGTTCTTGTGTTTTCAGAATGTGTGCGAGTTCACAGACAATAACTGAGCAATACCTCTGGTTGAGCAGTGCAACTTCCCTGGCTTAATTATTGTTGTCTTAATGTTATCTATCTATCTATCTATCTATCTATCTATCTATCTATCTATCTATCTCTATCTCTCCTCTCTCTCATACAGTTATTGTTTGTCTGTATAATTATTATTATTTCATTTAGTCAATTCTTGCAAATTTGCCCAAATATTTATTATTTTCTTCAAACATCAATGTTTTTCCATTATGCACTCCTTGTGGATTTACATTCCTTTTCCCTGGGCTCAGGAGATGGCTCAATGTCTAGATCACTTGTGCAAGTGTAAAAACTAGGGTCCAGAGCCTCACGACCTATGTAAATGGTAGGCAGGCATCATGGCTGTCTGTAATTCCTGCACTCAGAATACAGTTAGACTAACTCGAATTCATTAGCTCTGAGTTCAGCAAGAGAGCTTTCCTCAACAAATAAAATGAAAATTGGTCCAGGAAGACACTTAATACCAACTTTGGGCTTCCACATGAGTGCACACACATGCACACACATACCCTACACATGTGTGTCACCATATATGTGAACACATCCACTCAAAGGGACACCAGGCATACATACAAAGCAAAAAATATATTTTTTCTGAAACATAAGTTATACTACTATTGCTTTACAAATTGTCTTGGGATCCTCAAGACCTGATGGTTATACTCTTCAGGCATTTTGACTTTTCTCTGTAGCATTTTCAGTCTGTTCCATGTACCTCCATGTGTGACATTGTATGTTTCCATCACTATGTGTTGTTTACCTTTTGTCACTGTAGCATCTGGCATGAACAACTTAAAGAGAACAGTTAATTCTGCCACTTTTGAACAGTCCCAATTCAAATCACTCCATCTTTAAGAAATCCTCTCAGATCCTCTTACTTCATCTTTCTTCAGATTTTCACAGCACTTTGTAGTTTGGTAGTTATAATAGCCTTGTCTTGATTACAGCTATTTCTGTATACTTTTCTATTTAAACTATAAGTTCCTTATTGTCTTAGTTACTTTTTCTCCTGTTGTTAAGAGATGTCATGATCAAGGGAACTTATAAAAGAATTTATTGGGGCTCACAGCTCCAAAGGGTTAGAGTCTATGGTCATTATGTCAGGGAGCATGGTAGCAGGCAGGCAGGCGTGGCACCGAAGTAGTAGTTGAGAGCTTATATCCTGATCCACAGACATGAAGCAGAGAGACACAGAGAAATAGAACTGGGAATGGAGTGGGTTTTTGAAACCTCAAAGCCTGCCCTCAGTGACATACCTCCTCCAACAAGGCCACACCTCCCAACCCTACCTAAACAGTTCCACCAACTGGGGTCCAAGTATTCAAATACATGAACCTGTTGGGGCCATTCTCATTCAAACCTCCACACATGAGTCTAGAGTTCACCTTTTATTCTTTTTCTTTCTTTTTAAACTTTTGGTCCTCCATAATAGCAAGTACTTATTCTTTTTAGGTAGAATCTCTTCAACAAATATTCACTAAAGGGATACAAATCTTATCATGTTCAATACTCAACACTAGTTCACTCTGACTGATTTTCTTACCATTACCTGATTTTTATAGTTTGTTTTTTTCTTTTGCAATAATAGCCCAAGGACATTATATTTTTTTGTTTCTATTGTTTATTTATTTGTTTAACAATACACAGAGAATTAAAACAAACCTCAGGGTCTGGCAACTTTCCAAAAACACCACTCAATGTTTTGACCTTTTGGGTTATATTGAGTTCAGTAAGATGAATCCTCCATGGATCCTGGCAGTTAGACATGAGCAGATTGGTGAGGTCATAGGGACACTGTCATAAAACTGTTCTAAGCCTTCCAGGATGAGCTGTGCCTCTTGCTCACTGTGAATTTTTTGGCAAGTCCTTGCCTTATCATCCTTTGGCATGGTGGGTACCACATGGTGGGCACTCAATTGAGGTTTAATGAATTGAGTTGAATTACTCTTAGCTTCTGGACTCATAAACCAAAATCAACACTGGCATGTCCTAGAAAGCATAACACAAAAGGCTAATCACTTAGCAACATGCCAGAGAGGGCTGGTACTTTGTGACCAAATGCAGAGTGTGCAAGGTCTTTAAATCCACAAATTCAACCTACTGCTGTGCTTCTGTTTGCTACAATGAAAATCCAGAATTTCCACATATTGTGAAATCCTTTCTATGTCCTAATTATTTCCAAACATTTAAAAAAGTAAATTTGCAACTGAAAATATTCTTGGTATGTATTCAAATACTTACTGAAATTGATTTTAGAAAACTAACCAGTATAAATGGAGTGATTATGACGCTGTGGCAGTAGTTGACTGATATTTATTAAACAGCCCTCATAATCTAGTTGTCCCCAGGGAAAAATAAAGTAGCAACGTATCCCTGAAGATCACAATCTCTCCTGAGCCAGCTGTTTTCCTGTAAGCCCTTCTGTGTGGTGCTCCTGCGTAGCCAATGGTTTCCCATACCTGGAGAGTGACTGTGGGCAGTAACAGACCTCTCTACCTATGTAAACGGGTAAAACAAGACGCAAAGTACTGGAGTGTTTAGTTCAATATTTTACACATTTTCGCTATGGACTTTCACAAACATAAGGAAAAAAAAGTCACTAGTAATTCTGTCAACCCAAATTGTCTGTATTGTTTCAGTAACCACCATTTGCCTCCTCCTTGGAAACAGAGTTTCTCATATCAGAGTATCCCTGAGAGGCAGGCATGCTGGTGCATGGTTATCACCCCAGTACTTGGGAGGTGGAGGCAGGAGAATCGGGGAGTTCAAGATTATACTCAGCTGCAAGCTGAGTTAGAGGTCAACCTGGACCACGAGGGAAAACAGAGTCTGGAGGTGAACGGTGGAGAGGTCAGTCTGGGCCCTTGTAAATGGAGGGGCTTTGGAGTCCTGGGCGGGTAAAATGTTTGTAAATGCTCTACAAATCTGATTTTGTCCACCCCTTCAGTGATGTTACCAACAATAAATGTGGTGTTTCTACTGGAAAGTTCAGGAGAAGGAAAGGAAATGCCTGGGGCCCTGTCCTTCCAACAGGTTTGTCCGCTAGTCCCTCTCTTCTCCGCTAGTCCTTCTCTTCTCCGCTCTCACACCGCCTGTTTTCCACAGAGCCAGGGTGCCAAGCTCCAAATCATTTAATTAGGCAGTACTTTGTTTTGATTTCATTTTGGAAATCTAGGAAAGTGAAGCAACTTACTTGTCTCATTCGAGGCAGGGGTGGAGTGGGGGTGGGTGGGCTTATTTCCCACAGCCTTGTCTCATGGCCAGTGCGGGTGGGGGGTCAGCCATACCTCACAACCCTCCTGGGCTCTCGGAAATCTGTCACCACACCAGCACCTGGGCTGCATCTGCATAGGTGGGAATGCCACCCTCCCCAGACTGCCCACGTGCAGCACAGTGGGAACCCTGAGTAGCTACCTTTTCTGGCTCACATCACTGCCCAGGGCAGACAAACCTGGGAATGGTTATCGGCCCAGAGCTGCAGGCGAAGGGCTAATCCAGTGCTGGAAGGGGGCGCTGGTAGTTAAGCCCTTTAATGGCCCCCATCCTATGATAATTAGTCCTGGCCTGCAGCTAGCAGACTGGGAACCCCTCTAACCTGAAACCGAGCCTCATCCACTGCTTGGCGCTAATCCTCTGCACAATGAAAGCTGAACTAATTCACTGGGTAAACACCCTCTCCAGTTACTTACAAGCTGTCTTATTTCAGCCCCAAACTAAATAGAAAGGCGGCCAGTGACTGGAAAGAAAATCAAATATTTAAGGACCCATTTTACCTTAAAGCATACAGCCCCCCTATCCCCGCCCCAGGAAGGATGCTGACCTACCTTGCTTGGGACTGTGAATTATGCCATATTATTAAAAAGACAGGCAAGTACTTAGAATGGAAACAACTGCCACTAAGAAGTCTTTTCTCAACATGGTTCTTTCTGTTCTCTTGGTAGTCACAAAGGATCACAACCTCTGAACATAGCCATCTTTTACTAAAAATGTTTACACTTGAACTTAGCCTAAATGCTGAGAGTCAGTGCTCAGTAAATATTTTTAAAAAGATCGGTTTCCACTTTATCTTAGAAGATTCTAGGCTAGTGGTCCTCAAATTCCAGGTACACCACTTGAAAGGCCATAAAAACTGGTGGTTACTGGATAGTTTAAGTTGCCTTGACAGGAGTTAAAGTTATTTGAGAGGAAACCTCAATTGAGAATATGCCTCTGTAAAATTAGGCTGTAGGCAAGGCTGTAGGATATTTTCTTAGTGATTGGTGCGCTACAGTCCAGCCCATTGTGGGTGGTGCCATCTTTGGACTGGTGGTCCTGGGTTCTATAAGAAAGCAGGCTGGGCAAGCCAGGAGGAGCAAGCCAGTAAGCACCATCCTCCATGGCTTTGTATCAGCTCTTACCTCCATGTTTGTTGTTCCTGTTTGAGTTCCTGTCCTGACTTCCTTTGGTGATGAACAGTGATATGGAAGCTTACGCCAAATAAACTCATTCTTCCCCAAGTTGTTTTGGGGCTGTTTTGTCACAGCAATAGTAACCCTGACTTAGACACTAAACCCCAACTTCAGTATTTTATTCAATAAAGGGCGAGTGTAATGGTCCTCCAGAGATCCTCTGGTCTAGAGTAGGGGTCAGGATAAGAAGCAAATGCCAGAGGAAATATTTCGGGCTTTGTGTACTGTGCAACTGTCTCAACTGCTCACTGGTGCCACTGACACACAACATTCCAGGGGACAGATATGGGTACTGAAATGAAAATATCACATAATTTCTGCACACCACAAATGCTTCTAACTTATGTTTTGTCCAAACATATTTTAAAAAGTAAATTCATCCCTAGCTTTCAGACAGTAGAAGTCGGGCATCCTGGCAGATGTGGCTGCTGTTTGCACACCTACAGTCCAGAAGAGAATGGTTAGATACGATCTTTGGTGACTGCACATGGGATGCATACCAGGGTGGAACAATCTCCAGAGGGCCCCTCCTTCAGTTTCTGTCCCACACTTTGTCTCCATATTTGTTCCCATGAGTATCTTGTTACTTCTTCTAAGAAGGACCGAAGCACCTACACTTTGGTCTTTCTTTTTTATGAGCTTCATGTGGTCTGTGAGTTGTATCTTGGGTGTTGCAAGCTTCTGGGCTAATATCCAATTATCAGTGAGTGCATACCATGTGTGTTCTTTTGTGATTGGGTTACCTCACTCAGGATGATATTTTCTGGTTCCATCCATTTGCCTAAGAATTTCACAAATTCATTGTTTTTAATAGCTGAGTAATACTCCATTGTGTAAATGTACCACATTTTCTGTATCCATTCCTCTGTTGAAGGACATCTGGGTTCTTTCTAGTTTCTGGTTGTTATAAATAAGGCTGCTATGAACATAGTGGAGTATATGTCCTTGTTATATGTTGGAGTATCTTCTGGGTATATGCCCCAGAGTGGTATACCTGGGTCCTCAGGTAATGCTATGTCCAGTTTTCTGAGGAACCACCAGACTGATTTCCAGAGTGGTTGTACCAGCTTGCAATCCCACCAACAATGAAGGAGGGTTCCTCTTTCTCCATACCCTCGCCAGCACTGCTATCACCTGAGTTTTTGATCTTAGCCATTCTGACTGGTGTGAGGTGGAATCTCAGGGTTGTTTTGATTTGCATTTCCTTGATGACTAAGGATGTTGAACATTTCGTTAGGTGCTTCTCGGCCATTCGAGTTTCCTCATTGAGAATTCTTTTTTAAGCTTTGTATCCGATTTTTACATAAGGTTATTTGGTTGTCTGGAGTCTAATTTCTTGAGTTCTTTGTATATATTGGTTATTAGCCCTCTATTGGATGTATAATTGATAAAGATCTTTTTCCAATCTGTTGGTTGTCGTTTTGTCCTATTGACAGTGTCCTTTGCCTTACAGAAGCTTTGCAATTTTATGAGGTCCCATTTGTCAATTCTTGATCTTAGAGCATAAGCCATTGGTGTTCTGTTCAGGAATTTTCCCCCTGTGCCCAAGTATTCGAGGCTCTTCCCCACTTTCTCTTCTATTAGTTTCAGTGTATCTGCTTTTATGTGGAGGTCCTTTATCCACTTGGACTTGAGTTTTGCACAATGAGATAAGAATGGATCGATTTGCATTCTTCTACATGCTGACTTCCAGTTGAACCAGCACCATTTGTTGAAAATGCTATCCATTTTCCACCGGATGGTTTTAGCTCCTTTGTCAAAGATCAAATGACCATAGGTGTGTGGATTCATTTCTGGGTCTTCAATTCTATTTCATTGAGCTTCTTGGTTGTCTCTGTACCAATACCATGCAATTTTTATTACTATTGCTCTGTAGTACAGCTTGAGGTCAGGGATGGTGATTCCCCTAGAAGTTCTTTTATTGATGAGAATAGTTTTCGCTATCCTTGACTTTTTGTTATTCCAAATGAATTTGACAATTGCTCTTCCTATCTCTATGAAGAGTTGAGTTGGAATTTTGGTGAGGATTGCATTGAATCTGTAGATTGCTTTTGGCAAGATGGACATTTTACTATATTAATCCTGCCAGTCCATGAGCATGGGCGATCTTTCCATCTTCTGAGATCTTTTTTGATTTATTTCTTCAGGGACTTGAAGTTTTTGTCATACAGATCTGTCCCTTGCTTGGTTAGATTCACACTAAGGTATTTTATATTATTTGTGACTATTGTAAAGGGTATCATTTCCCTAATTTCTTTCTCAGCCTGCTTATCCTTTAAGTAGAGGAAGGCTACTGATTTGTTTGAGTTAACTTTATATCCAGCCACTTTGCTGAAGTTGTTTATCAGGGTTAGGAGTTCTCTGGTGGAAGTTTGGGGGTCACTTAAGTGTACTATCATATCATCTGCAAATAGTGATATTTTGACTTCTTCCTTTCCAATGTTTATCCCTTTGATCTCCTTTTGTTGTCTAATTGCTCTGGCTAGGACTTCCAGTACTATATCGAATAGGTAGGGAGAGAGTGGGCAGCCTTGTCTAGTCCCTGATCATAGTGGGATTGCTTCAGGTTTCTCTCCATTTAGTTTGATGTTGGCTACTGTATATTGCTGTATATTGCTTTTTACTATGTTTAGGTATGGGCCTTGAATTCCTGATCTTTCAAATACTTTTACCATGAAGGGATGTTGAATTTTGTTAAATGCTTTCTCAGCATTTAGTGAGATTATCATGTGTTTTTTTTTTCCTTTGAGTTTGTTTATATAGTGGATTACATTGATGGATTTCCATATATTGAACCATCCCTGCATTCCTGGGATAACACCTACTTGATCATGATGGGTGATTGTTTTGATGTGTTCTTGGATTCGGTTTGCTAGAATTTTATTATTTTTGCATTGATATTCATAAGGAAGAGTGATCTGAAGTTTTCCTTCTTTGTGTGGTTTAGGTTTTTGTAGTGTGAAGAAGGAAGATTTGATAAAGGAGTTGGTTTAGGTCATCATGTGGCCTCTTGCACCCTAACTAATAACCATGGCATGATGGATTTAAGCAGGAGAAAGATGAGACTTAACAGCAGTAAGAGCTCAGGTTCCAAAGCACCAAGAGGGATGCCCCCAGCATCAAGAGAGATGCCCCCAGCACCAAGAGGGATGCCCCAAGCACCAAGAGGGATGCCCCCAGCACCAAGAGGGATGCCCCCAGCAC